>NW_028261381.1:55139401-55361901 GCF_051295495.1 Thamnophis sirtalis
CTCACCGGCTCAGGGTTGACTCAGCCTTCCATCCTTCCGAGGTGGGTAAAATAAGGACCCGGATTGTTGTTGGGGGCGATATGCTGACTCTGTAAACCGCTTAGAGAGGGCTGAAAGCCCTATGAAGCGGTATATAAGTCTAACTGCTATTGCTAAGTCTAACTGCTACTACCATCACTACTGGTTTGGCCTAACCAGGCCGAACTGGTAGCAACCCACCTCTGCTAACAGCAGAAATTGAGCAAAAATAATAAATAAATAAATAAATAAATAAATAAATAAATAAATAAATAAATAATAAATAAATAAATAAATAAATAAAAACCACTTCATTGTATTTTGCTTCCAATAATCAAATTATGTGATTTGCACATGCCCTAATATTTTTAATGTTCATGTTTTCCTGAAAAGTTACTAATACTATTATTTTATAACACATTTTTTGACCCTGAATTTACGTGTCATCACCATCATCTGTGTTATGAATAAAAACAGGATAGAAATGTAAATATTGCTCAGTAATGAGGAATCCACAATGACTTAAAGACACACACACACACACACACACACACAAGTGTGTGAGTCTTTAAGTTATTGTGAATTCCTCATGACTGTCTGGACTTATATCTGAAGCCCCAATCCCAGCCTTAGAATGCCTGAGGTAAATGGCCTGCTGAAGAAAACAGTAGCTATGGGAGCGGGTGTGGGGACTACGGACACGGGAGTGGGCCGGAACATTACGGTCATGATGGGGAGGGGCAGTTATGGCGGGAACTTTAGGGCTAGCCATTACCGGGGAAGGAGGGTCCGCTACGTCACAGCGATCCCTCCTTCCGGCCCTATTAGTTCCACTCCAAGGCCAGGTGGCGTGAGTAGTCAGGGCCCTGGTCTCAGGCTGCTGTTGCTAAATGCCAGGTCTATGGTTCACAAGACCTAATATTAGACGAGGGGGCAGACCTGGCATGTATTACTGAAACCTGGCTGGGCCCGGAGGGAGGAGTCCCCCTCACTGAAATGTGCCCAGAGGGTTTTCAGGTGCTTCATCAGCCGCGATCCCAGGAAAGGGGTGGGGGAGTGGCTATCATCATCCAAGGGTCTTTAGTTCCTCGTAGGATCCCGGCTCCGGAGCTTGTCGGGTGTGAGTCCTTGCTGGTGAAGTTGGACCTTGGGGGTCAAGTGGGCTTGTTGCTAACGTACCTTCCTCTCAACAGTGTTGCAACAGCTGTCCCCTCACTACTCGAGTCCGTAGCCGAGCTGGCGGTTGAGTTCCCCAGGCTTATGATACTGGGGGATTTCAACCTACCTTCGCTCGGTGATCGCTCTAATGGGGCGCAGGAGTTCATGGCTTCCATGACAGCCATGGACTTGACCCAAGTAATTCGGGGCCCGACTTACTCAGTGGGTCATACACTTGACCTCGTATTCCTCTCAGAGCAGTGGAGATGTGATCTAGATTTGAGGGGTATTGAGGCCTTGCCCTTGTCATGGTCTGATCACTTCCTACTGAGGCTGGACTTTCGGAGACCAATCCCCCATTGTAGGGAGGAGGAACTGATTAGGTGGTTCCACCCCAGGCACCTGATGGACCCTATGGGATTTCAGACGGTGCTTGGTGTAATACCTGACGCTCTCGTCCACAGTCCGGTGGAGACCTTGGTTGCTGCTTGGAATTCAGCGGCGGTGGGGGCTCTAAACCGGATTGCGCCTTTACGGCCTCTCCGAGGTAGCAGATCCTAGAGGGCCCCTTGGTTTACCGAGGAACTTTGGGAGATGAAGCGCCAAAAGAGACATCTAGAGTGCCGCTGGAGGGCCAGTAACTCTGAGTCAGACCGAGCACTGATGAGAGCCCATGTCAGAGCCTATCTCATGGCAATACGGGCGGCGAAACATGCGCATTTTGCGTCCGCTGAATCACACCGAGCCGCCTTGTTTAGAATAACCCACTCCCTCTTGAAAGGGAGGGATGCGGATGACCCTTTACAAGGTAGAGCTGAGGAGTTTGTTCAGTTTCTAGCGGATAAAGTTGCTCGGATTCGGACAGACCTGGACTCCAATTGCTCAGAGCCAGCCGAGGTACCGGGGGAAGGTCTTGAGCGAAATTTATGGATTCAGTTTCAACTTGTCACGCCTGAGGAAGTGGACAAGGCCATGGGAGCAGTGAGTGCCTCCACTTGTATACTGGACCCGTGCCCCTCCTGGCTGGTCGCGAACAGCAGGGAGGTGACACGTGGCTGGATCCGGATGATAGTTAACACCTCTCTCTGGGAGGGATCCTTCCCACTCCTTCTAAAGGCGGTGGTGGTGAGACCCCTCCTGAAGAAGCCGTCTTTGGATCCAGCCATCTTGAGTAACTACCATCCAGTTTCCAACCTCCCCTTTGTTGGGAAGGTTGTTGAGAAAGTGGTGGCCTTTCAACTCCGGTGGTCCTTGGATAAAACCGATTATCTAGACTCCTTTCAGTCGGGATTCAGGCCTGGCTACACCACAGAAACTGCTTTGGTCGCGCTGATCGATGATCTCTGGAGAGCCAGGGATAGGGGCCATCCCTCTATTCTGGTGCTCCTTGACCTCTCAGTGGCCTTCGATACCATCGACCATTGTATCCTTCTGCGGCGGTTGCAGGAGGTGGGAGTCGGAGGCACCGTTCTTCGGTGGTTCTCCTCCTACCTCTCGGACAGGTCGCATTCGGTGTTGGTCGGAGGGCAGAGATTGACCCCCAGGCCCCTCAATTATGGGGTGCCGCAGGGCTCGGTCCTGCCCCCCCTCCTATTTAATATCTACATGAAGCCGCTGGGTGAGATCATACGTCGGCACGGGATAAAATACCACCAATACGTGGACGATACTCAATTGTATCTGTCCGCCCCGTGCCAACTCAATGAAGCGGTGGAAGTGATGTGTCAGTGCCTGGAGGCTGTTAGGGTCTGGATGGGAATGAACAAGCTTGCACTCAATCCCGACAAGACTGAGTGGCTATTGATGTTCCCTCCCAAAGATTGGCCATGTACTACATCTCTCAGGCTGGGGGGTGAAATTATACGCCCCTCAGAAAGGGTTCGCAATTTGGGAGTCCTCCTGGACCCACAGCTGACTTTAGAACACCATTTGTCGGCTGTGACCACGGGGGCATTTGCCCAGGTTCGCCTGGTGCACCAATTGCGACCCTACCTGGACAGGGAGGCCCTTCAAATAGTCTCTCATGCCCTTGTGACCTCAAGACTGGACTACTGTAATGCACTGTACATGGGGCTGCCCTTGAAGAGTATTCGGAGAATTCAGCTGGTCCAGAATGCAGCCGCGCGAGCGATTGTGGGTGCACCTCGGTACACCCACGTTACACCTATCCTCCGCGAGCTGCACTGGCTGCCTATTGGGCTCCGGACACGCTTCAAGATGCTAGTCATTACTTTTAAAGCCCTACATGGTATCAGACCTGGGTACTTGAGAGACCGCCTCCTGCCAATTACCTCCCTACGACCGATCAGATCCCACAGATTAGGCCTCCTCTGAATTCCATCCGCCAGCCAGTGCCGACTGGCAAATCCTCGGGGAGGGCCTTCTCTGTGGCTGCTCCGGTCCACTGGAATGATCTCCCCATGGAGATCCGGACCCTCACCACCCTCCAGGCTTTCCACAAAGCCACAAAGACCTGGTTGTTCTGGCAGGCCTGGGGCTGATGAATTTCCAGCCCCACTTGAAATGTTATGACTGTTGTTGTTTTTACTCTGTCTGTCTTTTGCCCTATTTGTATCCCCTTCCCCCCCTTTTGGTTGTTAGCCACCCCGAATCCCTCGGGAGTGTGGCGGCATACAAATTAAATAAACATTCCAAACATTCCAGTTTTCTTGGCAAGGTTTCAATAGAGTTTACCATTGCTTTCTTGCTAGGGCAGAGAGGAAATGACTGGCCCAAAGTCATCCAGCTGGCTTCATGACTAATATGGGACTACAAATTACCATTTCCCACTTTCTAGCATGGTATACCTTAACCACTATAACAAACAGTCAATCTCTATTGTATCGCTTTGTTTCTATCTCATTAAGGGAGCTGTGGTGGTGCAGTGGTTAGAATGCAGTATTGCAGGATAGCTCAGTTCCAGGAGTTTGATTCTGACTGGCTCAAGGTTGACTCAGCTTTCCATCCTTCCAAGGTGGGTGAAATGAGGGCCATATTGTTTGGGGCAATATGCTGACTCTGTAAACCACTTAGAGAGGGTTGTAATGCACTATGAAGTGGTACATTAGTCTCAGTGGTATTGCTATCGTTTGTATATTGCCTGATACCAACAGGTCTGGGCATCTCTCAAGGAAACTATAAAACAATAAAAGAATACAACCCAGCAACCAAAAAATGCCAAAACTAGGCAGCAACAAAACACACCCTTGCCTTTCCAGGAGGGGCTACACCCATATGGAACTGTTCATTCACCTGAATTAAAGGCTATAGTTCTCATGTTTATCCCTTTCTGCACATATAATTAAGGATGCAATACAATGTAAAATATTTACAAATGTTCATTCAGTTCTGTCTCTATAGAGCTCATGAGCTGCATAATCATTATGCAATTTCTGCAGAAACAAGATTTTATTGTTCCTTCTCTCTAATCACTTTTAAGCTGCATACTGTTTAATGCATTTTTAGGTGAAATGACACCATACTATGGCATATACATTAAAGTGCTCCTTCTAAAGATACTGAAAATCAGAAGAATGGAATAGGTCTTTAGAATATGTAGCATCTAGCCAAGGTCTGTAACTCAGAACACGGCAGCTTTGTCTACAAGGACACATCAGACATAGAAGCAGAGGCAGGTGTTGAGAAAGGATAAGCAGGAGGATAAATGACAAAATGAGCACTGTGCTGTTGTGACACAAGCTCTGCCCTTTTGTATAAACACTGCAACAAGAAGGGCAGAACACGGAAGGTGTGGGTGTCATGCTCATTTTCTCACAGGGTGATCCACATGGTAAGGCCAGAAGAGTGTAAATGGCAGTTGCAATGGAACATGCATGACAGACGGAGCTTCAGTTACAAGTGGCTACCATTTTGACTTTTTTGACCACTGACTGCAGACATTGTTTGTATTTTTGGTGAAGGCACTAGATTCTGTGGATGCCTCTGCATAGAAAGGCAGCTCTAAAGTTAAGATTTTCATGCTTATTCCCAACCAACGTGTGCTTTTCCTGCTCTAGTAGTTCACTAAGGATTTCATGTGGTTCCAACCATTAGAGAAAGGTTCTTCTAGCAATACCTTATGATAGATAGAATAGAATAGAGCTGGAAGGGACCTTGGAAGTCTTCTAGTCCAGCTCATGTTCAAGCAAGAGACCCTATACCAGTGATAACAAATCTTTCTTGGCTTGCGTGCCAAAAGCAGGGGGGGGAATGCAGGCAGATCATGTGTGGGCATGCTACACCCATAATGCAATGTGCAACCCCCAGCGAGCATGCACACATGACAGGCGTAACCCCCCATTTTTTTGCATCCTTTTTTCACTCTTCCCAGGCTCCAGAGGCTTTATAGAAGCCTGGGTAGAGCGAAAACAGCCTCCCCCCTCCCCCCGGAGGTCCTCTGGAGGCTTCAGGAGCTTCCCTAAAGCCTCCGGAGCCCCAAAAAATGACTCTGCTGGCAAACTGGAAGTTCAGGAATGGACTTCCGGTTTGCTAGTAGAGCTGTTTAAGCTCTCCGGAGCCTTCAGGGGCCTTCCAAGGCTTCCCTGAAGGCTCCGGAGTATGAAAAACAACCGTACAAGCAAACCAGAAGTCACTTAGGTTGCCATAGGTTCGCCATCCCGGCCCTATACTTTTCAGAGAAGTTGCTATCCAGTCTCTTCTTAAAAACTCCAGTGATGAAACACCCACAATGTCTGAAGGCAAGCTGTTCCACTGGTTAATTGTCCTCACTGTTAGGAAGTTTCTCCTTAATTCTGGGTTGCTTCTCTCCTCGATTAGTTTCAAATTATTGTTTCTTATCCTCACCTCTGGTGCTTTGAAAAATAATTAGACCCCACTCTTCTTTGCGGCAGCCCCTCAAATATTGGAATACTGTTATCATGTTACCCCTAGTTCTTATTTTTTATAGACTAGCCATACCCAAATCCTGCAACTGTTCTTCATATATTTTAGTCTCCAGGCTTTGATCATCTTAATCTCTGAACTCAACATCTTTATGTAGTGTGGTGATCAAAATTGGTTGCAGTATTCCAGGTGTGGTCTTACTGAGGTTTTATAAAGTGGGATTCTTGGGAGACTTTCAGGCTGACCTGTTCTCCTTGGAATTCTTATAAAAAAGATTTACTTAGCCACTTAGGCTAGGTTTATTTTCATTTTTTAAAAAATGATTTTTCAGAGCTTGAATTATTTTCTAGCAAAGGTTCATTATTCCTTACCCTTTTGAAGTTAATTACTTGCAATTTTGGAGGCTATACACGCAGGAGGCAATTTAATCCTTCTCCATTCTCTTGTTTATAATTTTCTTAACCAAAGAAATGCAGTAAGGCAAATATATTATTAAAATTAAGTTGTGAGCCATTACATTGAGGGTTTATCTCATGTTGTCTTGACACTTCAGGGAAGGAAAAATGTATGTCCAATTATGGTCAAGCTTTTATAGCAAAAAAAAGTGTCTTCCTGAATTCTTTAATCAAGATTGTATAATATACTTAATATGTACTTAATACAGTATAGATTTATTTACTTTGGATTACTTCTCTCTAAATAGATTAGAGTACTGCTGAGCTCCTTGACTAAAGTAATGTGATTGTCAAAACCAAGGTACCCAGTCAGGAAAATGTGCTGCATTTGTGTTGTTATGAGTTAAAAATGATTGATCCAACTTTGCTTTTTGTCTAGAAAACAAAATAAAATTTTATGTACAAAAAATCATTATAAAAGTTAATCTCACAAATGATTCATTAATATGATTCTTGACTGATGTATCTAGTCTTTTTATGTACACTGAGAGCATATGCACCAAAGGCAAATTCCTTGTGTATCCAATCACATTTGGCCAATAAAGAATTCTATTCTATTCTATTCTATTCTGTAAGAGGATGGAGGGACAGTTTGTTTTAAAAGGCAGATTTGCTCCATTCTGCTATCCTATAATTTTACTGGTAATATATAACTTAAATCAGAAGCCAAATTGCTTGTGTATGGGGTTATTGAATAAATGCAGTTTTTAATACTTAATAAAGGTCAAAAGGCTTATGCATTTTTGAGGAGCTAGGGCAAATAGAAATAGCTATTTGAAGAAATATTAGAAAGTGCATTGAGAAGAAATATGTTGAAAGCATTTCTCATGTCTCATGTAACATGTCTCATGAATTTTTCCATAACTGGCCTTCTTCCATTATGGGAAGCTTTTATACCAGTCAATGAGGAGATGTTTTTTTACAACTAGATCACCTTCCTTGTTCATATTTGTAGAAAATATTTGATAGTTTTTACTTCTGGAACCATCTTTTTTTTTAATTCTGGGACAATTTCAATAAACTATGAGAACTATATCAATGGAATTTATTGAGTTTATAAAGACTGCCCAGATAGTATTTTGCTGTCCAATGTAAACTAAGCTAAGAGACAGAACTCTTTCATGCTGGATATTTTTTTTAAAAAAAAATTATGAACAATTCCCAAAGATGGTGCTAATTCTTTAGGGCTTTCTGAAAGAAATTCAGATCAACATAAATGATGTTTACTGCCATGGATACCATATCCTCTTGAATATTTTAACATTTGCAAATGCTTAGAAGCATTCTCAACTAAATCACTGAACCATACTGTTTGTTGTCATTCCAGAACCTCCACAATCCATGATTACAAAGCAGTTTTAAAAAGAAAAACAAAACAAAAAATGGAAGAGGTATCCTTTGGTATTTAAACATTATTCTTTAGATTGTTCTGATTCTTTGGGTGAAGAATGAAAGCCAAGTAAATAGATGAAGATAGATTTTTGAGCCTAAGTGAATATCTTTGGCTTTTCATTCTACTCTAAACCAGATTAAAAATATTTTAATGAAAATTGGAACCCTTTGTTTTTAGTTGTTAAAACCAGTGGTGAATTTCATTTTTTTTTACTACTGGTTCTGTGGGCGTGGTTTGGTGGGTGTGGCAGGGGAAGGATACTGCAAAATCTCCATTCCCACCCCACTCTGGGGCCAGCCAGAGATGGTATTTGCCAGTTCTCTGAACTACTCAAAATGTCCTCTACCGGTTCCCCAGAATCTGTCAGAACCTGCTGAATTTTAGCCCTGGTTTAAACTGAACCTTATTATCTCACAGTGGCTTGAATCAAAGCACTTGAATTTCCACTTGCAACCTCAGATTGATTATACTTATTTTAAATAGTGAACATCCAATCAATTCAATACTCATCTGCCCAGGATTTTATATATTATGAAAAAATAATGAAATCTTTTTGTGGATTTAATTCGAATATATCAGACAGATCTCAGATTGGGGAAGCCTTGTTTAATTTAAGGTATCTGAAAAGCCAAGAATATGTGTGTAGGGGGAGAAACTGGGCAATCTCTTGTAAACTCCTAGTAAACTTTCCAGCTCTTCTTTTTCTTTCCTCATCCTGCTGCTTCAACTGTCTTTCAGAATCTGCAGCCAGGCTTCAAGGAAATTTGATTAGGTTTAGGTTTAGGTTTATTCGATGTATATGCCGCCCTTCTCCCAACGACTCAGGGCGGTGTACAACATTAAAAGAAACACATAATACAAAAGTTAAAATTTTTTAAATAGAATATCCCAAACCCAATTAAAATTGGCAATGACATTTTTTAAAAGAATTAAAATTAAAATTAACAGTAATCAATAATTTGTTTTGTTTTGTTCAGGCCAGGCTGGCTTGCTGGAAAAGCCAACTTTTTAGGGCATGTCGGAAGGACCGGACGTCGGGGATTATACGAAGCTCTGGGGGCAGCTCATTCCAGAGGCAAGGCGCTCCCACAGAGAAGGCTCTCCCCGTGGGGGTCACTAGCCGACGGCACCCTGAGGAGGCCAACTCTGTGGGATTGCACTGGACGATGGGAGGCTACCGGTGGCAGTAGGTGGTCTTGCAGGTACCCTGGGCCTAAGCCATGGAGCACTTTAAAGGTCATAATTAGTACCTTGAATCGCACCCGGAAGACAACCGGCAACCAGTGCAGGCCGCCTAAAAGGGGTGTAACATGGGAGTACCTGGGTGTCCCCATGACAACCCATGCAGCAACATTCTGGACCAGTTGAAGCTTCCGGGTGTTCTTCAAGGGCAGCCTCATGTAGAGAGCATTACAATAGTCCAGGCGAGAAAGGACAAGGGCATGAGTGACTGTTCACAGAGCATCCCGATCCAGGAAGGGGCGCAACTGATGTACCAGGTGAACCTGGTAAAAGGCCCCCCTGATTACGGCCATCAGGTGTTCTTCTAAACTAAGCCGCATATCCAGGAGGATGCCCAGATTGTGGGCCCTCTCTGAGGGGGCTAAAATTTCTCCCCCTATCATCAAAGGTGGAACAAGATGCACAAATCGGGATGATGGAAACCACAGCCACTCAGTCTTGGAGGGATTGAGCTTGAGCCTGTTCCTCCCCATCCAGATCCACACAGACTCCAGGCATAGGGACATCACGTCGAGGGCATCGTTTGGGTGGTTTGGGGTAGAGATGAAAAGTTGGGTATCATCAGCATATTGATGATACCGTACTCCAAAACCGCGGATGATCTCACCCAGTGGTTTCATATATATCTGTTGAACAGAAGGGGTGAGAGAACCGACCCCTGGGGCATCCCACAAGTGATGCGCCTCGGGGTCAATCCCTGCCCTCCAGTCAACACAAACCGCAACCGATCTGACAGGTAGGAGGAGAACCACCGTAAAACGGTGCCCCCCACTCCAAACCCCTCAAGTCATCGCAGTAGGATACCATGGTCAATGGTATCGAAAGCCGCTGAGAGGTCTAATAGGACCAGGACAGAGGAACAGCCCCTGTCCCAGGCCCATCAGAGATCATCGACCAATGACGTCTCCATGCTGTATCTGGGCCTGAAACCCGACTGAAACGGATCCAGGTAGACAACTTCATCCAGGGACTGGGGAAGCTGACGTGCTACCACATTCTTAACAACCTTCGCTACAAAGCGAAGGTTGGAGACCGAATGATAGTTGGCTAAAGAAGCTGGGTCCAGGGAAGGCTTCTTAAGGAAGGGCCTCACCACCGCCTCCTTCAAGGCGGTGGGAAAGAACCCCTCTCTCAACGAAGCATTAGTAATCGCCTGGAGCCAGCCTCGTGTCACCTACCGGGAAGTCGAGACTAACCAAGAGGGACACGGGTCCAGCACATAAGTGGCAGCACTGTGTCTCCCCATAATCCCGTCCATGCCCTCGGGGGTCACAGGATCAAACTCATCCCAGATGGTCTCCACAAGATTCATCCCCCTTGACTCGCCAGAATCTACCCAGTCAGAGTCCAAGCCTGTCTGATTTTATCCTGCAGATACTGAACAAATTCTTCAGCCCTACCCTGCAAGGGGTCTTTCCCAGCTCCTTGGTTAAGTAAGGAGCGTGTCACCCTAAATAGAGCGGCTGGGCAGTTATCTGTTCCGGCTACGAAGCAGTAAATCGCAGCTCAAGGGTATCCCCGAGCTCCCAGGAAGTTCTCATAGCTAGACCTGGAACCAACGATGGAATAGGGTACCCCTGAAAGCCCCTGAGAAGGACAATCATCTCCCCGAAGCTCTCCTCAAACACGACAGGACACCATCTTGGGCATGCGTGGGCATCTTGGTGTGGTATCCTCCTTGGTTGAAAAGAGAGTAGTGGCAGTGTGGTTTCCAAAGAGAAAAACTACATCCCCACCAGCACATGCAGGGCAAGCTACTGTATATAAACAGGGGACAAAACCAACACTGATTGGCACTGATGATATTACCTGGTTAGGTAATGAAATGCCTGCAAGTAAACAACCAGAGAGCACCAAAGACTCCACAGAATCAAATTTACACTCTACCATTTCTTTCCCCAAACATTTGATTTTTCCATCATACCCCAATGGGAAAGAAACAAACAAAATACAATGAGGTGACTCGTCGGTCACTAAGTTCATTCGTAAATATCTAAAAAAAGGCATAGGTTATTTTTTTCTGAAGAAGTAGCTGAGGGAACAAAGAGCCTATAATTAAAAGAGTCTGCTTTTGCTTCTTATCAAGGACAAGATACTCACAGTGAAACATTTCATTAATGTATTTGGGCAAAAGGCCTACCCCTGTGATTATAGGAAGCACACACAATGGAGCTTCCATTTCTCCAGCTATTTTTATAATACAGGCAGTAACCCTTTAATGAAGTTGATGGATGATCTGAGATGAATCTCTTTCTCTTGATTTTTTGCTCCAAGAGGGTTAGCAACTATGGGCAAAGAAACTGGTGCCTCATTCTGATTTGATGAAAGACCCCCTCTGGAGTTTGATGTACTACCAAAAAGAGGGAACACCTACATGCATCTTGTAATGGCTGTAAGGAACAAGTAAGACATGGCACTCACTCATCATTCGAAATGAGTTTACAAAGGATCTATTCTGTAATTCCATTTGATCCATCTCCAGGCAAATCCAAAGGAAAAAAAATGAAAGTACAAACTCTACTGATGCCGGACCTGCCCGAATGCGACTAGACTGTGAGATGCTATTGGTGGAGGGGGAAAAAAGCTCAGATGTTTCTGCAAAACAGTTAACCATTCTGAGTGTGGAGCTAGTGCGCCCCCTATGGTGCACTTCTGAATAGCATGCAAATATCTGTACACCTTTGGCATTTAGTCATGCTGGCCACATAATCATGGAGATGTCTTCGGACAGCATCGGCTCTTCAGCTTTGAAATGGAGATGAGCACCACTCCCTAGAGTCAGGAATGAATAGCACATACGTGTGAGGGGAACCTTTACCTTTTATGAACCAAATGGACTGGCAGCCAAGCAACTACTCTGTATTAACACTATAGTCTCCTGGCTAATGTACCATCGCTATACACTAAATAAATAAAAGGAAAAAAAATGTTGACTATAATAATTTCTACCAGGGCTCAACAATAACGTGATAATTAGAAGTCATCAATAGCATCTGTATCCTGAAAATAATATTTAACTGAACTTCAAACTATTGATCATTACAAGCAGATTCAGCCTATGTTTGCTCAGATAATGAACTACTGGGTCAAGCAGTACTGGCAATATCAACATGACATTTCGTATCTTCTGTCATTATTGGTTTACTTTCATAGTCTAAAATTATATACTCCACATTGGGGAAAAAAACAATAACAGATGACATACATAAACCTGTAATGCTCTAAATTTAATTGACAGACATTTCCTTTGCATATTCATATTGTATTTTTATGTCCAGGTTTTTTTCTAGGTTGCCATATTCAGAGTCCTATTTTTGAACTCCTGTAAAAGGGAGCTGTTTGTGCAATGCGTGTTTTTATTAGATGTCAGATTAGATGTCATATTTTTAACTACTGACATCTCAGTTGAACCTGAATTTTGATAATATGCAGTCTACGAAGGGGGAAACCTATGGGAGTTTTTGTGGTTTGCCACTTTGAATAAGGTGACCAGACGTCCCTCTTTCAGCGGGATAGGCATGCTTTTTTACAATTTGACCCGCGCCCTGTGGTGTTCTTAAAAAGTCCCAATTTTTTTTTAAGAACGGGGGTGGAGGCGGGAACTTGCGCGGCCGGCGTCTTTGACATGTTTGGGGACCTCGCAAGGCCTTTGCAAGGCCCCCAGACTTGCCCAAGATGCCAGGCCTCCAAAAAGAACAGGCACGGGTGTGAGGGCGGGGGCGGGAACTTACACGGCATGCCCGGCGTCTTTGACATGTTCGGGGACCTGCCATTCTCTGAAGTCTTTGGGCGGAGAAAGGGGGGAACCTTAAGAACCCGCCACCTTTGCTCGGCTTCACGGGGCGGGCCCAAAGCATCACTTCACCCGGGCTTTGCTGCTTTTTGAGCCTCAGTCCAAGGACGGCGGCGGCGGGAAGGGCATGCTGCGGGAGGATGGGGGCGGCCAAGGGAAGTGAGGATGCTGCAAAGCAGGAGCGGGAGGGAGGGAGAAATCTGGAAGGAGAGGGTGACTTGCCAGTTAGCATCGAGCAGGCAAAAAAAATCGCCCTTTTGCCCAGCAGGAAACCTGCTGGGATTGCCGTGCAAAGTGTGACTTCCCAGCTCTTGCTGCTCCCAATCCAGCGTTTTTGGCTGAAGCCAGGCACTCCGAAACGAGTTTCTCCTCCTAAGATCTCTAAGTGGATTGTTAATATGTAGTTAGTTAGTTGCAGCTTCCAATGATCAAGTTTAACAAAGCTCTGCTCGAAGACTCTGCAGGTTCATTTTTGATTTTGACAGCTGAGGTGCATTTCACTCAACATCATTTCCACAACTCCTTGATGATCCTTTTTTGGGGGTGGGGTGGGGGTTTGTGAATGCTTTCTTTTCATGGCACCTCAGTGCAGCTCAGAAAGCAGCAAGGATCCCATCCCCCACCTCCTCTTTCTCCCTCTCTTTCTCTTTTTGGGGGGAAGGAGGAGAAAGGACAAAAAGGAGAAAGAGGGAGAAAGAGGAGGTAGGGGATAGTGGGATATTAAAAATTGTTCAAATCAACTGAGGCTCAAAAAGCAGCAAAGCCCAGGCGAAGCGACGCTTCAGGCCCGCCCCGCGCAGCCGAGCAAAGGCAGCGGGTTCTTAAGGTTCCCCCCTTTCTCCACCCAAGGACTTCGGGGAACGACAGGGGAGGCTTAGGAAACCTCCCACGGAAGGTCCGCTTCTGATCCTTTTAAAAAACAAATATATAAGTATTACTGTTGTACACAGAAAAATGTACAAAATGTTTGAAAATCATAAAATGTGTGAGCGAAGTGTGACTTCTTGCTGCTCCCAATCCGGGTTTTTTGGCTGAAGCCAGGTGCTCCGAAACAAGTTTCTCCTCCTAAGATCTCTAAGTGGATTGTTAACATGCAGTTAGTTAGTTGCGGCTTCCGATGATCAAGTTTGACAAAGCTCTGCTCGAAGACTCCGCAGGTTCATTTTTGATTTTGACAGCTGAGGTGCATTTCACTCAACATCATTTCCACAACTCCTTGATGATCCTTTTTGGGGGGTGGGGTGGGGGTTTGTGAATGCTTTGTTTTCGTGGCACCTTAGTGCAGCTCAGAAAGCAGCAAGGATCCCATCGTCCACTTCCTCTTTCTCCCTTTCTTTCTCTTTTTGGGGGGAAGGAGGAGAAAGGACAAAAAGGAGAAAGAGGGAGAAAGAGGAGGTGGGGGATAGTGGGATATTAAAAATTGTCCAAAACAACTGACAATTTCCATACTACTGCTAAGAAAATTACGACACATCAATAAAATTATAGGAGCTGAGTTTAACTCAAGAGAAACTTTTCTAAAGGTAGACAGTTATATAACAATTCCACAATTCTGAAAGAACAAGCTTGTTCTATATGAAATTTAATGCTACAGCAGAATGAAGTTACACTGAAGATAAGTGCAGGTAGTCCTCAATGCACAACCACAATTGAGCCCAAAATGTATGTTGTTAAGTGGGAAATGTATTGAGTTTTGCCCCATTTTACAATTTTTCTTGCCACATTTGTTAAGTGAAAAACTTTTTTTTTAATCAACAACCCCTCCCCCCCCCCCCCCCCCGTCAATGGTGTCCCTCTTTACCAATGTTAAAATCTGGTCACCTTAGCTTTGAAATACAAACAAAACAAAAGACCATTGGGTCTTATAAGCAAGTTCTCCTCAACTCAGTATCAGTATGGCCAGAAGTTCAGATTAGTAGGCATTGGACTTCAGCAAAATTGGGAATGCTTCATTTATAATGCTTGTGGTAGAGTTGGTGGTAGGGTATTTGTTTGTTTTGGTTTGTTTATTTATTTATGAAAACTTATATGGCTGCCAAATCTGATATATGGTGCTTTATTAAGCTTTCAGGCAATCTTTTTGTGTCCTCAGTCTCTGTGCCTTATCTCATCTTCCTTTTAATGGTCCTTCATTCCCAGGAAAAGCTTGTAGAGTCACTTGAGCTACCAAGAGAAAACTGATGAGAAGACTAAACCCCTTCCCAACCAGGTGTGTGTGTGTGTGTGTGTGTGTGTGTGTGTGTGTAAGATTAATTCTGATTCTAAATTATGAAATTGACTGTACTTTAATTCTAAAATTAAAGGAATTAAAAGAAAGTACCTTTAGTTGATGGGATATAAATCTTAGGTAAGGAAACAAATCTTGCAGGAAAAGAATTCTGGTCTTTCCTGCCAAACATGAATAATATAAGGTCTGGTGGTTGATAGGTTGATTAAAAGGGTGGGTTCTGCCCGGCTTTACTGCCAGTTTGCTCGTGTGCATGCTGGATGTGTACTGTGCGTGCATGTGCAGTTCAATTAAAATTGTTCTGCGCATAGCAGAACTAAAAAACAAAATGGCAGCAGCAGCAGCAAGGGAAACAGTTCGGGGGCATGACAGGCCTGGGTTGCTGCTGGTTCCAGTGACCCAGGCCACCATATCACTACTGGTTCAGCCAAACCATGCTGAACCGGTAGAAACCCACCACTGGTTGATTAATCTTATTGCTGCCTTTTTGTGTAGTAAATTTGTGGTGATTTTCCTTTCCTTCCTGGATTTTGGTTACGTGGATTAATAGTTTAGTTTTATTGCTGGCTGCTCTAAGTTCTTGTAGGTCTTTCAGATTGTTATAAATTGTTTAAATAAATAAATGGTTTAGGAGAAACCTTGAATACAAAGTTGTGAACATCAAATATTGGACATATTTCTGGTTTTCAGGAAGAGCTATCAATGTTTTTCCTTCAGATATTTTCATATGCACATTGATGATAATTTGAACTTTTATTGAGCACTAATTAATGAGAGTTGCCTCTTAATCTTCTCAAACATATATGTGAATTAATGGAGTAGTGCAATCTATTTATAGGAGGCGATTTTAGAAATTTTATTCTGATATGAAGCCTAAGAAATCCTGCTGGGTTAATGCAGCTCCAAATAATATATTTGCATTTTGCAGTTCTCACTGTCTTTGCAAACTTGTTGAAATCTTAGAGGCAGTATTAATCTTTGTACTTGAGAAATGCTAGGTTTGTAAAACTTGTGAAAGTGAAGATTGAAAATCTTTTATTTGTGATGTCTGTCTGCACCATGAAGCTTTCTCATAATGCATTTTGTAAGGTATAAAAATCATTAGGTTTTGTCTAGTAAGTATCTTTTGTAAGACTCTTTTATAAGACTCTTACTGCTTTGGTCTGATAAGACATAAATCTTTATCAGAGACTTGAAATAACAAACTGGGGTGCATCCTTATTTCTTCAGTCTTTTGAACATTTGGCATTGGATCCAAGTAAGACTGAAGATTAGAGAAATTATTTTTTAAAAACCCATTCTTTCATTCACTTCTTTAAACTGTATGCCACATGTGTGGCCAGTATTTAATAGGATTCTGACCTTCTGATCTTGGATAGTATCAATGTAAATTGAATCCAGGTCTATTTTGCACTACAAATGGTGGACATGACAATCATGGGTCTGTATTAGGGATGGACAAACCGTTCAGTTTTCCACATTCCTTGGTTATATATCCCTTTGAAATTTACCTAATTCTACCTTTGATTTTCAGTACTGGATTTACTAATATGAGACATTCAAATCTTTTGCAATCATGGTGTGATCTATTTTGTTGAGATACACTGATAGCAGCTGCTTCTCTCTCTAGTTAAGATTTATTTATTTATGCTGGCAAATGCTGTGATGAGGAATCTATGGCATCTCTGCCGTAGGTGGCATGTGGAGTTCTGTCTGGAGGCACACAAGCCGTTGGTCAGCTCAGCTCTACCGCACATGCAGAGCGCCTTCCACCGGCCAACTGATTTTTGGGTCTGCCGCACATGCGGGAGATGTGCACGCATGTGCGGGGTTGTGCATCCATGCATGGGGTTCTGCATGCATGCACGGCAGTGGGGGGAAGTGTGGGGTGCACCCCCCCTGCTCCATTTTTGGTGACAGGAGGCTTTAGGGAGGGCCTCAGGAGCCCAGGAGAGGCCATTTTTGCCCTCCTAGAGGCTTGAGGAAAGCCTCCAGAGGCTGTGGTGGGTGATAACACCCCTCCGGCCATGTGGGGGTTCACATGTGCATGCACCGGGTCATGCAGGCATGTGCAAGTGAGCTGGGAGCATTACATTGTGGGTGTGGGTGTGGGCGCAGGTGCAGGTGCAGGTGCAGGCCCGCTATAGTGCATGGGCGCACAATTTTGGCACATGAGGACAAAAAGATTCCCTATCACTGCTGTAGAAGGATTATAATGTGTATTCTGTACCAATCTGAAATGTGTTGAAAATTAATTACTTGCAGATGTATGACTTAAAAAATAAACGAGGAAAGTAAAGTAATTTCAGAGAAACCTGAATGAGTTCTATTACATGAAGAGCAGTGTAGTATATTGGCTAAGGTGTTGAAGTAGTGCTGGAGAGAGCCAGATTTAAGTCTGTCCTCTGCCATGGAAACTGTGGGGTGACTTTGGATTAGGTAAATCTATCTCACAGAGTTGTTATAGATATAAAGTGTGAGGGGACCTCTGTGTTAGCAGCCTTAAGGAAAGCAACTTTATACATAGAAGAAACAAAAGGATGATTGAAAGGATGAGGGGAATCAGTAGGAATTAATTGCAACATTATACAGGAGAGCAGAGCTGAGTGAAGATAACAACATATTGTAAGTTACACTTATGTAATTAATATTTGAAAAAAGAAATAGTTTTTTTCCTTAGTTTAATCTTACTATGTATTACACTGACAACAATAATGGAGGCTTAAACAAACATTGGAAAAAGTGCTCAGGCGTTTTCTAAGAGTTTATAGATAGCAGTATCTCACTGGGATGTGAGTGCAAGTTGTATGTAGTTGGCAATCTGATATGTACACACAGCTGCACATGCATAATCATGCTGCAAATATCCAGAGACAGATGGTGATGACAATGATAAAAAATTCCCAGAGGATGGTTGCAGATGTAATGACATAGCCTCCCTCCCTCCCTCCCTCCCTCCCTCCCTCCCTCTCTTCCTCCTTCCTTCCTTCCTTCTTTCCTTCAACTTGCCACTAAGACAAATTTGCCAGCATCATTCAGGTTATGATTTCAGACTTTTTATAACTCATCTCCTCCTCACCTCTTTGTTCCATCAAGAAATATACTGGATGCTGTGAACCACAAACTTGTTGTTGTGGGAAAAATAGGAAGCAATAACCCTAACCCTAACCAGAAGAAGTACGTGGGGATTTTAGAGGCCTATGACTTCATACATAATAAAGTCAATGAATTAACTTCAGCCAAGTACATTAAATGAATTCACAAGATATTAAAGTCCAAATTGAATGGAGGAAACACCATAAAAGCAATAAATACCTGGGCTATACCTGTGATTCGATACTCTGCAGGAATAATTGACTGGACCCAGATGGAGTTGGACAATTTGGACAGAAAAACAAAGAAGCTTATGACAATGAATCATGCTTTGCACCCTAAAAGTTATATTGACCGATTATATCTACCAAGAGCAGAGGGTGGTTGAAGAATAAAGACACAGCTTGAATGATTACATCCAGAAAAGTGAAGAACCAATGATTAAGGAAATTAAATAAAGGAGGCCTTTTAAAGACAACTAAGTCAAAAGCTGAATATAAGAAAGAAATAATTGAGAAGCGAGCTGAAAATTGGAAAAACAAAGCTATGCATAGCCAATACTTGAAAAGTATTGAAGACAAAGCTGACCAAAAGCTAACTTGAAACTGGTTAAGATCAGGAGCACTGAAAAAAGAAACAGAAGGCTTTATTTTGGCAGCTCAAGAACAAACCTTGGCCACAAACTGCATGAAGGCAAAAATTCAACATGTTACCACCAACAGCAAATGTCGCCTCTGTAATGAGAAAGAAAGACAGTCAACTACTTGATCAGTGGGTGCAGGAAAATTTCACAAACTACCTACAACGCCATGACCGTGTTGCTAAGATCATTCACTGGAAATTGTGCCAAAAGTTTGGATATGAGTATAGCAAAAGCCATTGGGAACATCAGGTTCAGAAGATTTTAGAGAATGAGAAAGTGAAGATCTTGTGGGACTTCAGAATTCAGACTGACAGGCACTTGGCCCACAACACACCTGACATAACAATAGTTGAAAAGAAAAAAATATGGTTCATTGACATGAAGGAAGGATGGAAGGCTGAATCAATCCTGAGCCAGTGAGATATGAACAGCCGAACTGCAGATAACAGTCAGCTGAAGTGGCTGCAGTACAGCACTCTAACCACTGCGCCACCTCAGCTCTCACACAAAAAGAAATTGTGTGTTGTCCCAATTGTAATTGGAGCCCTTGGAGCAATACCTAAAGGGTTACCTCGCTATTTGGAAATTTTAAATTTATCAGACATGAACATTCTGATTCTACAAAAAAACCACCCTATATATCCTCCGACGTTAACTTAACAGTTCCTAGGTCCTTGGTTAGGACTCAAGCTGTTGAGCTACCAACCAGCCCCAAAAGTTGTGAATCTCACCAAAGATGATGATGATGATGATGATGATGATGATGATGATGATGATGATGATGATGATCATCATCATCATCATCATCATCATCGACGAAATTAATCAAACTACAGGTTGTCCTTGACTTACAAACATTCTTTTAATGACCATACAAAGTTACAATGGTCTTTGAAAAAAGGGACTTATGACTGCTTTTCAAAACTTACAACTGTTACAGTATCATGATGTTACATATGTTACATAGTCACTTGATCAAAATGTGGGTGCTTGTCAACTGACATACATTTATGATAGTTGCACAATCTCTGGGTAATATGATCACCATTTGTAACCTTCAAAGCTAGCTTCCAATAAACAAAGTCAATAAGGGAAACCAGATTTGCTTAATGGCCACATGATTCACTTAACATCTGCAGTGACTCCCTTAACAACTGGGGCAAAAAAGGTTGTAAAATAGGGCAAAATTTACTTAACAACTGCCTTGCTAAGCAATGGAAATGTTGCACTCTATTGTGGTTGTAAGTCAATGACTATCTGTAGATAGTAGCACATAAGCTATACCGTAGAATTAAAATACTAGTTTTTTAATGAAAATATTTTGTGAATACTTTTAGCAAATGGGATAAAGAACCCTGTGCTTTTCTGCACTACTTATAGTCTTGATTGAAAGACATCTGGCAATTTCAGCACACATTTAGGGTTCCTTTCTTTTGGGGGAATGTTTCCTTTTTATTGCAATGCACTGTACAGCTGAAGCTTGAATAGTGGGGGGATGTCAGCATTTGTTCAGTATGCAGTTACCTGAATATATTTACATGGCACATTATTGGACTAACAAACCAGATCAGATGACTGACTGCAGGACAATAATTTTTTAAAGAAAGAAATTGGGGTAGAAACTTGCCTTCTCTTTTAGTAACAGGACTTTCTGTGTGGAAAGCAAAACTTCACTCACATATTTTGTGGCCAGACCCAGCTCCAACCCTGAGCCATTCTCCTGGCAGTTAAAATAGAAAAAGGACCTGACTGGGTGACTTTGGGTCAGTCACAGGATCTCAGCCCACCCCATAGGGTTGTTATTCTGTGGAAAATAGAAGGAGGAAGAAGTATTAACAATAACAATAATACTTAGACTTATGTAGTTAGTTAGTTAGTTAGTTAGTTAGTTAGTTAGTTAGTTTATTAAACTTGTATGCCACCCTATTCCCAGGGGGACTCAGGGCGGCTAACAAACCAATAGGGAGGGGGGGCAATACAAAGAAATCGAACGAGGCAAAAAACCAAATACAAAAAACAGATTAAAAGCTCCTCAACAGTCGTAACAATTCGAGTGGGGCTGGGAACTCATCAGCCCCAGGCCTGCCGGAACAGCCAGGTCTTGACGGCTTTGCGGAAAGCCTGAAGGGTGGTGAGGGTCCGAATCTCCATGGGGAGATCGTTCCAGAGGGCCGGAGCAGCCACAGAGAAGGCTCTCCCCCGGGGGGTCGACAATCGACATTGGCTAGCTGATGGAATCCGGAGGAGGCCTAATCTGTGGGATCTAATTGGTCGTAGGGAGGTAATTGGCAGGAGGCGGTCTCTCAAGTACCCAGGTCCGATACCATGTAGGGCTTTAAAAGTAACGACTAGCACCTTGAAGCGCGTCCGGAGTCCAACAGGCAGCCAGTGCAGCTCGCGGAGGATAGGTGTAACGTGGGTGTACCGGGGTGCACCCACAATCGCATGCGCGGCTGCATTCTGGACAAGCTGAAGTTTCCGAATGCTCTTCAAGGGCTGCCCCATGTAGAGCGCATTACAGTAGTCCAGTCTTGAGGTCACAAGGGCATGAGTGACTGTTCTGAGAGTCTCCCTTCACAGTGTTTTACAGCCCTCTCTAAGCAGTTTACAGAGTCAGCATATTGTCCCCAACAATCTGAATTTTACCCACCCCGGAAGGATGGAAGGCTGAGCCAATTTTGAGCCTGGGTTGTGACTCTAAATACATACCTATTCCCCTGGCTCAGCTGATAAAGGAGAAGAGTCTGTGGCCTAGTGGTTAACACATCTGCCTAACATGTAATACAGCCCAGGTTCAAATCCCAGTAAGGGTATTGCTAGCTGCTGAGAGCTAAATAGCTTGAAATAGATCTATACTAGTCTCCCTTTATTTATTTATCAGCACAAATACAACACAAATGTAACAAAAAGGCAACATTAAAAATATTGGGTTTCTTTCTGGATGGTCTCTTGTGACGAGCCGATGGACAGAGAATGGAAGCAGTGAGCTTCTTCCCATATTTGGGCATACCAGGGAGTTGTGACACTAATTACATACCTATTCCCCTGGCTCAGCTGATAAAGGAGAAGAGCCTTGGCCTAGTGGTTAACACATCTGCCTAACATGTAATACAGCCCAGGTTTGAATCCCAGTAAGGGTATGGCTAGCTGCTGAGAGCTAAATAGTTTGAAATAGATCTATACTAGTCTCCCTTTATTTATTTATCAGCACAAATACAACACAAATGTAACAAAAAGGCAACATTAAAAATATTGGGTTTCTGTCTGAATGGTCTCTTGTGACGAGCCGATGGACAGAGAATGGAAGCAGTGAGCTTCCTCCCATATTTGGGCATACCAGGGAGTTGTGACACTAATTACATACCTATTCCCCTGGCTCAGCTGATAAAGGAGAAGAGCCTGTGGCCTAGTGGTTAACACATCTGCCTAACATGTAATACAGCCCAGGTTCGAATCCCAGTAAGGGTATGGCTAGTTGAGGAGAGCTAAATAGCTTGAAATAGATTATACTAGTCTCCCTTTATTTATTTATCAGCACAAATACAACACACACACACACACACACACACACACACACACACACACACACATATATATACACACATACACACACACACACACACACACACACACACACACACACACATATATATATATATATATATATATATATATATATATATATGTGTGTGTGTGTGTGTGTGTGTGTGTGTGTGTGTGTTTTATTTGTGTTGATAAATAAATAAAGGGAGACTAGTATAGATCTATTTCAAGCTATTTAGCTCTCATCAGCTAGCCATACCCTTACTGGGATTCGAACCTGTGCTGCATTGCATCTTAGGCAAACATTTATTTATTTATCAGCACAAATAAAAAACACAAATATAACAAAGGCAACAGTAAAAATATTGGGTTTCTGTCGTGATGGACTCTTGTGATGAGCCGATGGACAGATGATGGAAGCAGTTAGCTTCCTCCCATAATTGGGGCTTACCAGGGGTTGTGACTCTAAATATATACCTTCTTCCCTGGCTTCAGCTGATAAGGAAGGAGACCTGTGGCTTAATGGCTAAGACGTTTGCCTAAGATGCAATGCAGCACAGGTTCGAATATATATATATATATATATATATATATATATATATATATATATATATATATATATATATATATATATATATATATATATATATATATATATATATATATATATATATATATATATATACACACACACACACACACATATACATACACACACACACACATATTTTGAAGGAAACTAGACTGTGAGAACATGAACCTGGTGTTAAAATTGGAGAAAGAAAACATCATGAAGTTGATGATACCACCCTGCGAACTGGACATTCAGATAATCTACAAGCTTTAATGATGAAAGGAACATGGTGGAAAAATACTGGAGTAAGCTTATATATAAGGAAAACCAAATTAATAACAACAGACACAGCAACCAGCCTTAATAATGAAGATATTGAAGTGATATTGTCTGCTTTTTAGGATTGGGTGGTATCTTGGTACATTTTAGGAAAAAAAATCTTTGGGAGGCCTCATTATTTTGTTTATATGTCAATCACTGCCTTCTTGTGAAGTTGGCAGTAGTGTGTTCAATAAATGTTAAGCTCTTTTTGGAAAAGAATCTGACATTTTATGATAGCTTAAATATGGCCCCTCTGTTGATGAATAAGTGATGCTGCAGGATAGATCTTAAAATGCATGGCTGATAAATTTATCAGTTCTTCCAAGGATTCAAATGATGTTTACTGTCATCTTAGTCTCTTTTAGCAATTTAAAAAATTGAGAGGGGGTGGCTTTTAGGAAAGAGATAGATGAACCCTAACATAACAACTGAAGAATTATCAAGAAGAAAATGTTTAATTAATGGCAGGAGAGTAGACCAAAGGAATTACATTTTGGACTGCTAAAAGAAAGCAGTGCTGAGGAAAAACAAGTACCACAACAAAAAGCTTTTGGAGTACATACAAGATATTGTGAATGCCGAAGATAATGAAGAATGAACATAGCAATACCTCATTGATTAATTTAATTCTGAGCACTATCAATTGATGACTACGCTAAGCAGCGAAGTTGAAAATCTAAAACAAACCCACAAAACATCTTCTGAACAAGTTCTTGCTCCCAATAGAAAGTCCATCAGGTCAATTCAATTTCTCTTTCAGATTACAAGGTTGTCAAACAATTAGAAAACATTTATTAGATTAACTCATTGGCTTTTAACATAATAGTCAATATTCTGATTCCATTGCTACCATTTCCCAGAAGAGGAAAATTATAACAGATTTAACCATAGTTTCAATTGGGAAAATGGTACCATCCTAGACCAAGCCATGTCCAATAATTCCAGGGAATTTCTAGAAGTCTGGTACTCTGACAAATCAGCCATTAATAGACATACAGCCATTAATAACATCTATAGACTATGCAAAAGAGCCCAAAAAAGAACAAAACGATTGGAAGAAATCACTGTTCCATACAATATGGCAGATTGGAAATAGAAGGTAGGAAGCAATGGGAGAGAAACAAGCCAATAGGAATAGGGCACAATGAATTTCACTGGTCTGCCTTCTTAAAATTCTTTATACTAATTTTTAATTATCTACTATGTTCCCTATATTGCCTTCCAGTGAATGGTACTGATGGAATTTAACTATAAAGGTCCTTTAAAAATCCACATAAAATAAAACTAAATTGAATGCAGTTTACCATCATCGAGCCCAAATATTCCATTGCTAAACAAGACAGTAATTATGTGATTATATGAATCACTGCAGTTAGTAACCCAGTGGTTAAGTGAATTTGTCTCCCCCATTAACTGTCACAAAAGATGATCACATGACTCCAGGACACTGCAGCCATCATAAATACATGCCAGTTGCCAAGTGTCCAAATTTTGATCATGTGACCAGAAGGAGAGCAATAGCAATAGCACTTAGACTTCACAGTTCTTTACAGCCCTCTCTAAATGGTTTTCAGAGTCAGCATATTGCCCCCCAACAATCTGGGTCCTCATTTTACCCACCTCAGAAGGATAGAAGGCTGAGTCAATCAAACTTACTGTCAGTTGGCAGAATTAGCCTGCAATACTGCATTCCAACCACTGTGCCACCAAGGATGTTGCAATGGTTGTAAATGTGAAAAACAGTCATAAGTCACTTTTTCCAGTGCTGTTGTAACTTCAAAGGGTCAGAAAATTAATGATTGTAATGTCGAGGACTACCTGTACATGAATAAAGTAGTAGTAAGAGCCAAGGTGACGCAGTGGTTAAATGCAGCACTGCAGGCTACTGCTAGATCAGCAGGTCAGCGGTTCAAATCTCACCGGCTCAGGGTTGACTCAGCCTTCCATCCTTCCGAGGTGGGTAAAATGAGGACCCAGATTGTTGGGGGCAATATGCTGACTCTTTGTAAACCGCTTAGAGAGGCCTGAAAGGCCTATGAAGCGGTATATAAGTCTACTGCTATTGCTATTGCTATTGCTACTTGACATACTTAGTAAATGGATTCCCTAGGCTCTGGATGATCAACACTGAGGTATTGATCAGGGATTTTGCAGATGTTTTACCCCATGTCCCAGTGAGGTTTTCTAAGTGTAGTGGTTCAGAAGTGTAGTTAAAAAATAGTACTTATCTTAGTGAGCAGGCAACCACTTTACCCATCAATGATCTATCTTAATCTGATGCAAGTTGGTGAAATCATTGATCCTAAAATCTGTGTTGAGGCCAACTCCTTGGGGCTTCAATATGTTGAAGCCCTAAGGATTTGGCCATCAACACATACTTGCATCAGATTCAGGTAAATCATCTTTTCCCCCCTTATATCATGACAGTAAATTATAAATTCCCTCCTGAAAATGCAAAGGATACATATTGCCTTTCTTCATAATTCCATCTGCTCTTTTGCTCTCCTCCTCTGGAACAGCACCTTGCCTCCCTCACCTTGCCAAGATCTGAGTAATCCCCAACTATTTTTTCTTGTAAAATGATCATAAACATCTGGCTCTTCCAGAAGGCTCCAGGTTTAGAGTTTCTCTGAATGCATATATTATGGTGGTTTTAGTATTCCCCAAGTGGTTCTCTGTTATGTTGGCTCTTTAATTGCTATATTGCTTTTTAACTTATTCTATATACTACTTAAAATCATTGGCAGCTTTACAAAGGCAACAAACACATTTATGAGTACTAATTCTGTATTTTATTTGTCTAAAACAATTTACCTTGATCCTGGGTAGTGTGTATGCTCATCATTTATCCTAATCACGGTCATCTAGGGTATTTATGTTGAACAGAACCTACTATAATTTATTCATAGTCAGGTTACAAAAAGGGATCAGAGATTACAATTTTAGGAAGTTCTCTTCTGATGTAATACTCTTCAGAAAAATTGATCATAGAGCTTAATTTAATACCTTTTGGCCACCAATCTCTCTTGCAAACCAACCTACCTCACAGGAGTCTTGAGGAATAACATCAAAAAGTATTACATCTATGGTTTTGAGACCTCAGTGGGGAAAAAAAAAGACTTTCAATACAATAAATGCATAAATATTGCAAGTCCCTAAAGACCTGGTTATACTATCAGACCTGGGGCACTCAGAGACATGTTTAAATGGCTCCATTGTTGATTTGGCCATTTTTATCCTCTGTTTGCCTACAGTTGTATATTGGTATTTATAATATTTATCTTTTAATATGGATTTTTATACTTTTATTTTTTCTTCTGTTTTATTCAATTATACTATGCTGCCTGGAGTTGCTTTTTGTGACCTAGGTGGCGATAAAAATTTGTTAAATGAATAAATGTATGAGTGAGTAAATATTAAATAATATAATTAATTATCTCATCTAATCTCTGACATTATCGAAACTGCCTAGAGTTTCTCTTTGTGACATAGGTGGCTATATAAATTTGTTAAATGTATGAATTAATAAAAATGAATGAATGAATGATCTCATCTAAACTCTGACATTATCAAAATCTCATTCCTGGATTGCTATTATTCTGAATAGCTATTGTTTAGTCTAATGATGACTTTTTGAAACTACCTACCGTGTTTCCCCGAAAATACAACATGTCCTGAAACTAAGGCCTTGCCACATTTTTCACGTGGGCAAAAATATAGGGGCCCCTTGAAAATAAGCCCCCTGGACAACACCCCCTCCAGCCAGGCAGAGCACCGCTCACTGACTAGCGGTATCCTGAAGGTGCCAAGCCATGGGAACCAGAGGGGGAGAAAGGCGCTCATGTTGCTTGCTGCCTTTGGGATACTGCTAGGTTGGGTAGTTCTGCCTGGCCAGAGGGGGGAGTTGCCAGGCAGTTGCTCCCTTGCAAGCGGGCTCCTGAAGAGCCGGGCACAGCCTCAGGGGTGAAGCAGCCATGAGGTGACCACGCTCACGAGCAGCCACCTGGCAAACCCCCTCTCCAGCAGGGCAGAGTGCCATTCACTGACTTATGTGGGTATCCCTAAGGTGCCAAGCCACGTGGTGCTCTGCCCGCCCCCCAGATCCTGCGGCTTGGCACATTCAGGATACCCCCTAGGTCAGTGTATGGAGCTCTGCCCAGCTGGAGAGGGTGATTGCACTTCCGATTCTTCCAGCAGTGGCCACTCTAGGAGTCCACTCTATGGTTGTGTGCCCTATGGCAGCCATTGCAGGAAGAATTGGAAGCCGAGTTCTGGAGTTTGGAAGCTGGAGAAGAAGTTATGCTCGAAGGGCAGCAGCAATGGTGAAAGCAGTAGTGGTGCCCTGGCCCTGCAGGGAGAGCTGGGAACAGAACAGGCACTCGCACAACCACCCTCTCCAGCCGGCCAGAGCTCCATGCACTGACCTAGGGTGTATCCCAAATGTGCCAAGCCACAGGAGTTGGGGAGCGGGCAGAGATCCACGTGGCTTGGCATCTTAGGGATACTCCCTAGGTCAGTGAATGATGCTCTGCCCAGTTGGAGAGAGAATTTGCCGGGTGGCTTCTCGTAACCATGGTCACCTCATGGTTGCTTCACCCCTGAGGATATGCCCGGCTCTTTGGGAGCCTGTTCGCAAGGGAGCAGCCGCCCGGCAACCCCAAAACAATAAGCCCTCCCCTGATAATAAGGCCCAAGCCATATTTTGTGGGTCCAAACAAAATAAGACCCTGTCTTATTTTCGGGAAAACATGGTACATATAGTGTCCCAGTACCTCTCTTTATTTTTCAATAGAGTGTTTGAGTCTGCCATCTGCACCTCTATAACTGTGTGGTTTGATTCTGCAACCAAACAAGACAGACACAGACTTCAACGGATAATTAGAACTGCAGAAAAAAACAATTGCTACCAACCTGCCTTCCATTGAAGACCTGTACACTGCATGAGTCAAAAAGAGGGCTGTGAAAATAACTATTATTTATTTATTTATTTATTTATTTATTTATTTATTTATTTATTTATTAGACTTATATACCGCTTCATAGGGCTTTCAGTCCTCTCTAAGCGGTTTACAGATTTTTTAGCAAATTGAGTCAGCAACGTGCCCCCACAGTCTGGGTCCTCATTTACCCACCTCGGAAGGATGGAAGGCTGAGTTGACCTTGAGCCGGTGAGATTTGAACCGCTGAACTGCAGATCACAGTCAGCTGAAGTGGCCTGCAATACTGCACTCTAACCACTGCACCACCTCGGCTCTTTTATTAGGCTACAGACCCCTTGTATCCTGGACATAAATTGTTTCAACTCCTACCCTCAAAATCCACATTATAGAGCATTGCACATCAGAAGAAACAGACACAAGGACATTTTCCCCCATGCCATCACTTTGTCTAACAACTAATTCCCACAGCACTGTCAAACTACTTACTAAGACTACTACTATTCTCATCCTTCCTATTACCTATTTCCTTCTACTTATGACTATAACCTTGTTGCTTGTATCTTTATAACTTACATTGTTTTATTTAGTTTCCTAGTATGATTTGATTGCTTATTTACTATCTTGTGACTATCACTAAGTGTTGTATCTTATGATTCTTGATGAATGTATTTTTTATGTACACTGAGAGCTTATGCACTACAGACAAATTCCTTGTATGTCCAATCACACTTGGCCAATAAAGAATTCTATTTTATTAGGCTCTCAGACCTGAACATATAGAAAATCTCCCAGTGTGCCAGAAGAAATCATATCACTTCTGTTGCTTGTGGCATCCATATTTCAATTTGACTCGCTTGGTAGATTTCATAGATAGAGACAAGATCTTGCTTATGAATTTATAAGTAAACTATAGAGGTCTGGGAATAAGCACAGAAAATAGTTCCTATGCTAAACTTTACACATAACATTATGGAACTGGAAGATTTTCAGCCAGTGATTCAAATAAACACCTCTGTTTTATCACAGACATCATAATGCATATAATGCCTTAACAAATTTATTAATACCTTAATAAAGAAGCACACCAATCTCTAGAGTTTTGTCAAGCACCGGGGAAATCAGGAGATGCAGGCAGTTCACATGAGTATAAAGATTTATTGAAGCTTAAACTCTCTATTAAAATCTGAGCTACTAATGGTCAAGAAAAATACATGGGAATTAAGAAGGCGTTCAAGATGGACTGGACTTAGATCTCTTGCGGGCATGTAGGGATTTGTGACTTATAACCCCTCCCTTGGGCTGAGCCCAATCATTTCCTACAGGTTTAAGCTTTCAGTATAGCAATTCTGAGGTTCAAACCCTCTTTCTTCCAATTCATTAACATTACAACAGATTGAGAGCTAATGAATTCTCAGAACAAGACATGCTTGGCACCTGTGCATTGTTATTACAATAGAACACTCTGATCCTGCTATTACATCTCTTCCATATCTCTAAAATTGTGCTGAAATACTGTTCTCAGTCAGTTTTAGCATTTGTTTGATTCAGTATGTAATGTGGGGCATGGCATACCTGTCAGCCTCTGCCTTGCTGCTGCTTCGGCTGCCATTGAAACGGGGGGGGCATGGTATTTGGGAGGGGAATCATTACCCCCCTCCCCTGGGTTTGTTAGCCGCCCTGAGTCCCTCCGGGAATAGGGCGGCATATAAATGAAATAAATCTATAACCTATTATGTGCTGGAGGAATATTCTAGAAGCTGTCCTGACCATCTCATTGCGCATGTGGAGGAAGGGAGTTTCCCGCCAAGGTTAACTGTCCAGCATTCCACCCTGATGATGTTTTTTGAAGATATCTCCCACCTGACAGTTGGGTGAATTATAATTGGACTATGAACTGGGGTGCCAAGGGGAGGGGATTGACCTATACATGATATTCATTGCTTTTGCGCCCAATTAACCAGACTCAGCTTAGCTTTGTTACTATTCGTTTGTAATTAGTAAAAGTACACTTAATTTCAAACAAATGGAGTTGAGTAGTTTCTTTGCCGATTATTAAATGAAGCAGCACCTGACAATAAGCTGAGTCTCACCTCGCACCCAACCCGGAGTGAACAACTTCCGAGGCGGGTGCCCTCACAGAAGGAAAAGAAAAATGTCTTTACATGAAAGCGACCAGGAAGAAGAAATGGGTGCAACGGCAGCACCATCCTTAACAGAAATGCTGGCCAACCTGAGAGTAGAGGAACATGCTGTTCGACCCAGGTGGACTTGGGGTGTGGGACAGAAAGAGGAACCTGAGGAATTACTAACTGGAGTCACGAGAAGGAGACCCAAAAAACCACTGGTGTGGCTCTAGGGAGGAAGACTACAAAATGTCCCAAGCCATGAAACTCCTCGAAGAGGCATAGCGCGAACGCCGGGTTTGAGAGAGTGCTGTGGAAAGGGAACCAGCAGAGGAACTAGAGAAAAGGTACCCGTTGCTTAGCTTAAGGGAGACTGGAGGGGCCAAAGGGGGATGTGTGCAAGAAAACCCAGTACCGACCTCTCCCCCTGCGGCTAGAGACATTCTGAGAGCAAGGGTGGGGCAGGCGACGCCAGATGGCTAAGGTCCCACCCTTAAGTGTAAAGTATGATGGAGAACCTAGCAGTCTGGGGCTGTTTATTATTCAGGTCTGGAATTATATGCAAATATATGGGCCTGATTTGGACTCTGATGAATTTAAAGTAAGAATAGTGTTAATGGCCCTCACTGAAAAAAGACATTGAGGCTTATGTAGCTAGTTGTCCCATTTGTGCTGCGGCAAAACGCCCTCCGGGTAAGCCCCAGCGATTGCTCCAGGCGGTAGCTCGCCCAGAGGCCCCGTGGAAGGAGATCTCCATGGATTTCATTGTTGAACTTCCAGAAAGTCAAGGAAACACAGTAATCTGGGTTGTTACTGACTTATTCTCCAAGCAAGTTCATTTCATTCCTTGCTCCAAGATCCTTTCCGCTAAATCGCTCGCTAAGATGTTCATCTCACATATATATGTCGCTTACACGGGGTACCCGACCACATCATTTCGGACAGGGGTGTTCAGTTCACCTCTCTGTTCTGGAAAGAATTCCTGAAATGGATTGGCTTCGCCCAGGGGTTAAGCTCCTCCCACCACCCTCAAACTAATGGGGCCTGCGAGAGGACTAATTCTGTGCTGGAACAATATCTACATTGTTTCATCAACTACCAACAAGATGATTGGGTGGAATTGTTGCCTCATGCTGAAGTGACTTACAACAATTCCGTGCACAGCAGCACTGGCTTTACCCCTTTTCGTGTGGTATATGGGCAGGATTTTGTGCCCATTCCAGAGATTCCTCGCGAGCAGCCGCAAGTGTCTTCACTATCTGAGTGGAGTGATCGCCTTTGGGAAGTATGGCCTTTGACACTCTGGACTCTGGATGCTGCGCACCGCGCTCATAAGAAACATGCTGACAGAAAACGGACTAAACCCCATGAATATAAAGTTGGTGATCAGGTTTATTTATCCACTGTTTCTTCAAACGACTCAGAAGTTGAAGAAGTTGGGCCCCAAATATGTTGGCCCATTTCCAATTATCAAGATCATCAACCCTGTCTCCGTCCGTCTCCAGTTACCTAAGCATCTCAACCAAGTTTATCGTGTTTTTCATGTTAATCTCCTGAAACCTGAACTTACTTCTTCTTTGAGGGCTCCTCTTCTGCCTCCACCCGCCCCACTTTTGATAGAGGGTGAGCAGCATTTTGAGATCCGTGAGATTTTGGACTCTCGTAAATGGAGGAGCCGTATCCAATACCTGGTGGCTTGGAAGCATTTTCCCCCTTCTCACACTGAATGGGTTGACAAGTCCCATGTTCGAGCTCCTCGTCTGCTCCGCAAGTTCTATTCTGCCTATCCTGACAAGCCCTGATTCTTGGATGGTCTGCTAATTTTCCTTTTTTTTTTCTCCCTTCCCGTATCTCTCTTCTGTGTCTTGTTGTCTGTCTGTTTGTTTGTGTTCTTTTCGTTTCTGCACGTCTGACCGCCCTTTTATGGAGGAGGGCCGGATGTCAGCCTCGCCTTGTTGCTGCTTCGGCTGCCATTGAAACGGGGAGTGGGGGCATGGTATTTGGGAGGGGAATCATTATGCTGGAGGAATATTCTAGAAGCTGTCCTGACCATCTCATTGCTCATGTGGAGGAAGGGAGTTTCCCGCCAAGGTTAACTGTCCAGCATTCCACCCTGATGATGTTTTTTGAAGATATCTCCCACCTGACAGTTGGGTGAATTATAATTGGACTATAGACTGGGGTGCCAAGGGGAGGGGATTGATCTATACATGATATTCATTGCTTTTGCGCCCAATTAACCAGACTCAGCTTAGCTTTGTTACTATTCGTTTGTAATTAGTAAAAGTACACTTAATTTCAAACAAATGGAATTGAGTGGTTTCTTTCCTGATTATTAAATGAAGCAGCACCTGACAAAACCATGTTCTGAATTCTTCCGTTTCAAGTGTTTTGTTTATTGTCTTTATTTTATAGCCAGCTGGGTAACTTTCAGCCAATCACTCACTTTCTCAGCTCAACACACTTCACAGAGTTGTTGTTGTGGAGGAGGAGAGAGTATTAGGTATGTTTGCCACCTTGAATTATTTGTAGAAATAATAAAGGCAGGATATAGATAATAATAAAAAAAAAAAAAACAGTTTTATGTGCCAATCTTTCTCCAGGAGCTGAAAATGAGATCTCTTTGTATTTTATTCCCAAAGGCTGATACTGTATGTTTTTGTACATAGATCTGTTTAATCCCTGGAAGTACATAGTGAATTCTATATTTTTTCAGAATGTTCCTTGATGCTCAATATTCCCACATTAATGTGCATAGTAGCTGCAGAAAATATTAGAAGTGTTTCACGAATGCACTGATACCAACAGTGGAAGGGAGGCTAAAATTATGGATATACTTGGGTGAACATTTGATTTTTAAAAAGTGCTTTTTTGATCTAAACCATTCTCCCACCCACTCACCCATAATACCCTGGAACTATTTGCTGTTGAACTTTGGTGGTTTAATCAAAGGAGAGAGATTCTGAGAACGATTGAAAAGAGCCAAAGAAGTATGTGACTTCTGGACCATACATTTTTAATGTCTGATATGCACAGTTGCAGTTTTACACATTGTTATTTCAGCTGGAATTTATTTCTATGCTAAGGTGACAATAAGAAATATCACTTGGATTGGAGGAAATCTATGAATTGAGCATTGTAATATATTAAAATTAAACTTAGCTTTAAAGAATTAACTTCACTGTTCAGTTCCAAATGATTGCACACACCCTTTTTAGTATCTGATCCCTTCCATTTTTTTAAATGGAGAAGCAATAGATTGACTTGTCAAAGTACTCATGTTTTAGGCAGCTATAAAGTTGAACTGCCAGGTGATTGATCACACTCAGCCTGGGGAAACGATATTATTAATTAAAGTATAAGACATTAAGTATGTAAAAACACAAATTTATTCCATGCAAATGAAGTAGCCAAATCCAGACTCTGAGCAGCAATTTCATAGGAAGATGCATTTTTTTAAAAAAGTATATGCTGTAAATTGGCCCAGATTTCATGTTGGCATGGATATAAGTGGAAGAAGCCTAAAAAGGATTAATCACCATAATTTGCAATTATAGCTTCAAACTGGAGTATTTGGGGAGGGAGTAATGGCACATTTCGGCTGAGAGCATATTGTGCGGTGTAACATTTCGCTGTTGCTTGAAGAGGCTGCTTATGTATGTGCATAGTTAGCATGGATAGGAAAAAATTAAGTCTTTGTCTCTTGGTATAACTGGGTGATTTATAGAATTCTTGAAAGGTTTTTTTATTCCATTGTTTAATAGTAGAACAGCAACAAAATTACACCGTCTTTCCCTCAATTACACCTTGTTCTGGAGTGTTGCGACCCCTACATAACCCCTACATAACCCCATTGGAATCTGACAACAACCAATAGAATATTAAAGGACGTGTTCTTGCACAGGATAGGAAGCTGAAATACAAAGTCCAAAAGAAGGTATAAAAGTCACCCACTCTCAACTCCATTTTGTCAGCTGCACCAGAACCATTAACACTACTGGTGTCAGGGTTCCAAGTAACACCCCCAATGAAAGAAGACTCCGAGGCTTGAAGTTCCTCAAAGTTCCATTTTATTAGAGATGTCATATTGTCATATCTGGGAAAACCCAAAAGCTTCCATGTTTTCCCTACCCAAATGAAAGTCCAGGTCCCTGCCCAGCATCCACATGGCCCAATCAGGCACCTTCCCAACTGGAGATGCCTCCCTGTCATACCTCTCCAGGTGCAGGGCAAGATGTCCTTGACTTTCTGAGAAAGGAATGTTATTTTGACTATATATGTCCCATACTCCATATAATCCCCCCTCCCTTTTCCCCACAGCATTAAATGTGGCAGGCCTGAAGGCCCAATGCAAAAGATGGCTTCCAGGCCTGACGGTTGGTTCTGTTCATCATTAAACCAGTTTTCCAACCAGCCTCCATGTTTCCATTGTCTTTTCTCTCAGTTTGGAACTGAACCAAATGGATATTTCTTCCCAAATTGCCAAATTGATTAAGGAAATATTTTGAGCTTTTAAAAAATAGATTCCTGGCTTTGGAATTATTTGAAATATGATTCTTGCACAAACTCAAGCCAATAAGCTAGACTTCTATTAAAAAAAGAAGTGCATCCTGAAAAATCTAAAGAAGTTTCCCTCAAAAAGAAGTTTCCCAGTTCTTTCAGAAGTGATGTCCAGCCAGCTGGCAAAATAATTGACTATCCTACACTTGGGAATGCTTTGTTTTCCAGTCAAATTTGCACCACAGAACAATTGCACATTTCCTTTTAACACTTACCAAATTCATTCCTTTTAGCTGTGAACATATGAACGGGTCAGCGGAATTCTTTGGATGCTAATGTTTGTCCCTCAAAAGTTCAAAATATAATGGCCATGTTGGAGCTGATGTGAGATAGGACCAAATCAATCTGAAAGAGGTCATCACTTTCCATAAGTATTTATGCTAATCAACTTTCTTTTCCCTATGTTCGAAACTGATGGAAATATTTTCTAAGATTCAATGAGCTTAAAGTTTCTGGGAAGAATGACCAACATATGCCTAGAGACCCTGAGAATGTAACCCTAACCTTCACTCATTCATACTTTCAAACTAAACTGATGATGTTAAACCTGGTTTGTAATATAGACAGTCCTCGACTTACAACAATTTGCTTAGTGACCATTCAAAATTACGACAACAGTAAAAAAGGGATTTATGACCATTTTTCACATTTATGACCATTGCAGCATCCCCATGGACACGTGATCAAAATTCAGATGTTTGGCTACTGACTCACATTAATGACAGTGGCAGTGTCCCCTGGGTCTTGTGGTCCCCTTTTGCAATCTTCCGACAAGCAAAGTCAATGGGGAAAGCCAGATTCACTTAACAATTGTGTTACAAATTTAACAACTGCAGTGATTCACTTAATAAATGCGGCAAGAAAAGTTGTAAAATGGGGCAAAACTCACCTAACAAATTTCTCACTTAGCAATATAAATTGTGGTAGTACGTTGAGGACTACATTTACATTTTTCTTTTATTAGGTAACTTTTGACACACTTTTGACACACTTTTGATAACTCAAAAGTTAACTTTTGATAACTCAAAAGTTAACTTTTGATAACTCAAAAGTTAACTTTTGATAATTTCCATGAAGTGATGATCAACCCACATATTTCTGACCCCAAAGAGCCATAACCATACAGGAAGTAAAAGATGCATCTTATTAAAAGTGGCAGAAACTTTCAGTGGGATCTACAAATAAGTCACCTAAATCCTATACTATATTTAAAAGCAAAGCAGTGGCAATATTCAAAGATTAAGCCAATTTCTGCATGCTATTTTTTACTTTAGCTTTCAAGTTTATAAAATGCTATCCTCAAAGATATTCTATGGTAAATTTCTGAGAAATAGTATATTATTGATATGATATATAATATGATGTAATAATCCATATATTGGCAGACATATTTGAGTCTCTCTCTATAGTATAACATTCTTGCAAGGTAAGCTTTGAATAAGGTTGTAGAGGGAAGCTTATAGAATAGAAATCTAAAGGGAAATCTACTATCTAGGCTTCCTAAGAGCAATTTATTACTATTATTTATTTAGTAAAATTTGTATTTCCAAAATATAAATTACTTGCTCATGGCACCTCTAGGCAGCTTACAGAAAATAAAAACACAATGTGGAAGAAATAAAAATAATATAATAATATAATAATAATAAAATAATAAACTCCTACCCACTCAGTGACAACACACATTCAAATCAGCCATTTTATGAGCTCCATCCCACTCTGGGTTCCACAGCTTGCTGGCAAAATCATGCCTTCCAAAAGAGTGTCAGAATGAGGGCTTCTCTAGTCTAATTTCTAGAGGGATGATGTTCCAGAGGGAGGGAGCTACCGTGGAGAAGGCTCTTCTTCTTGGTTCCATCAGACATACCCCCTTAGAAGGCAGGACCCACAATATTCCTTGCCTCCCTGCTCTAGTGGCTTGGGTGGATGTGACTAGCGAGAGACGAGTCCCTCAGATAACATGGCCCCAATGAAGGGTATTATTGGTATCCTGGAGTAAGTGTTGGCTCCTAATGGCCATATGAACTACTTCCCACAGTTTCTTAGCAATATTTCACAATTGGCTTGTCTTTGCTGCTTTCTAGATCCGAGAGGGAGTGACTGTATTACTGAAACCTGGCTGGGCACAGAAGGAGGAGTCCCCCTTGTAGAGATGTGCCCAGAGGGATTTCAGGTGCTTCATCAGCCGAGAGCCCAGAGAAGGGGTGGCGGTGTGGCTATTGTTATCCGGGAGTCTTTGTTACCTCGTAGGGTCCCTGCTCCGGAGCTTGTCGGGTGTGAGTCCCTGCTGATAAAGTTGGACCTCAAGGGTCAAGTGGGTTTGCTGCTAACGTACCTGCCTCCCAACTGCGTTGCAGCATCCCTCCCCTCGCTCCTCGAGTCAGTAGCCGAGCTGGCAGTTGAGTTCCCCAGGCTTATAGTTCTGGGGGACTTCAATTTGCCATCGCTCGGTGAACGCTCTGATGGGGCGCAGGAGTTCATGGCTTCCATGACAGCCATGGGCTTGACCCAGGTAATTCGGGGCCCAACCCATGCAGCGGGTCACATGCTCGACCTCGTATTCCTCTCGGAGCAGTGGATGTGTGATCTTGGTCTGAGGGGTAATGAGATCATACCCCTGTCGTGGTCAGACCACTGCCTACTGAGGCTTGACTTCCGGAGGCCAAACCCCCACCGTAGGGAGGAGGAACCGACCAGGTGGTTCCGCCCCAGGCGACTTATGGACCCGTTGAGGTTCCAGACGGAGCTTGGGGTTATTCCTGATACTCTCGCCCACAGTTCGGCGGAGACTCTGGTTGCCGCCTGGCATTCGGCGGCGTCGGAGTCTCTTGATCAGATTGCGCCACTACGGCCCCTCCGGGTCAGTGGATCCTGGAGGCCTCCTTGGTTTACCGAGGAGCTCCGGGAGAAGAAACGCCGGAGGAGATGCCTAGAGCACCTGTGGAGGTCCGATAAGTCCGAGGCGAACCGAGCACTTCTGACCACCTGCACCAAGGACTACGTTAGGGCATTAAGAACTGCCAAAAGATCATACATCTCTGCCTTGGTTGCGTCCGCCGAGTCACGCCCAGCCGCCCTGTTTAGGATAACCCGCTCCCTCCTTAATAGGAGGGATGCGGGAGACCCCTTGCAGGGTAGGGCTGAGGACTATGCTCAATTCTTGGCGGACAAAATAGCTCGGTTTCGGTCGGACTTGGACTCCACCGCAGTAGATCCAGCCGAGACACAGGAGGACCACTTGGCAAATCATCTCTGGGTTGAGTTCCAGGATGTTGCCTCTGGGGATGTGGACAAGGCCATTCGAGCTGTAAGTGCCTCCACCTGCATCCTGGACCCGTGTCCCTCCTGGCTGGTTGCCAACAGCAGGGAGGTGACACATGGCTGGATCCAGGCGGTCGTGACCGCCTCCCTTCGGGAGGGGCACTTCCCCGCCGTACTTAAAACGGCGGTGGTGAGACCCCTCCTGAAGAAACCATCCTTGGATCCAGCCATTTTAAACAACTTTCGTCCTGTCTCCAATCTCCCCTTTATCGGGAAGGTTGTTGAGAAGGTGGTGGCCTTCCAGCTTCAACGGGCCTTGGAGGAAGCTAGTTATCTTGACCCCTTCCAGTCTGGCTTCAGACCTGGTTACAGCACAGAAACCGCTTTGGTCGCATTGACCGATGATCTCTGGAGGGCCAGAGATGGAGGCTATGCGTCCATCCTGGTTCTCCTTGACCTCTCAGCGGCTTTCGATACCATCGACCATGGTATCCTTCTGCGACGACTGCGGGAGGTGGGAGTGGGAGGCACTGTTCTGCAGTGGTTCTCCTCCTACCTCTCGGACAGGTCGCAGTCGGTGTTGGTCGGGGGGCAGAGATCGTCCCTGAGGCCCCTAACATGTGGGGTGCCCCAGGGTTCGGTCTTATCCCCCCTACTATTTAACATATACATGAAACCGCTGGGCGAGATCATTCGGAGGCACGGGATAAAATACCACCAATATGCGGACGATACGCAGCTGTATCTGTCCGCCCTGTGCCAACTCAATGAAGCGGTGGATGTGATGAACCAGGGTCTAGAAGCCGTTAAGAACTGGATGAGCGCTAACAAACTGGTACTCAACCCGGACAAGACCGAGTGGCTGTTGTGCTTCCCTCCCAATAATTTGGCTAATGTACCAACGCTTAGGCTGGGGGGTCAAATTTTATACCCCTCAGATAGGGTCCGCAACTTAGGAGTCCTCCTGGACCCACAGCTGACTTTTGACCACCAGCTGTCAGCTGTGACCAGGGGGGCATTTGCCCAGGTTCGCCTGGTCCGCCAGTTGCGGCCCTACCTAGATCGGGAGGCTCTCACAACAGTCACTCGAGCCCTTGTGATCTCTAGGCTGGAATACTGCAATGGGCTCTACATGGGGTTGCCCTTGAAGTACATCCGGCGACTACAGCTAGTCCAGAATGCAGCCGCGCGAGTGATAGTGGGCGCACCGCGGTTCGCCCACGTTACACCCGTCCTCCGCGAGCTGCACTGGCTACCTGTTGGTCTCCGGGTGCGCTTCAGGGTACTGATGACCACCTTTAAAGCACTCCATGGTAGTGGATCTGGGTACTTGAGAGACCGCCTTCTGCCGATCACCTCCCTACGACCAATTAGATCGCACAGACTGGGCCTCCTCCGAATCCCATCTGCCAGTCAATGCCGACTGGCGACCACACGGAGGAGAGCCTTTTCTGTTGCAGCTCCGACCCTGTGGAACGATCTCCCCATTGAGATCCGTACCCTCACCACCATCCAGACCTTCCGCGCAGCCCTCAAGATCTGGCTCTCCCAGCAGGCCTGGGGATAGGTTTCCAATTCACCCGCCCGAGTGTTTGATTGCTGAACGAAAGTTGTGTTTTTACTATTTTTCTTTGTTCACATTTTGTTTTGTTTTTTTGACACTGCACCCCCCTCCCTTGTGGTTGTAAGCCGCCCTGAGTCCCCTCAGGGAAAAGGGCGGCCTATAAATCCCAATAAACTCAAACTCAAACTCAAACTGCCCCAAAATAACCAACTGGTTTTGTGCGTAGGATGGGAGTAGAACTCATCATCTCCCGTTGCTGTAACCAGTATAGCAAACTGTCTCTCAGTAAGTTAAATGGGAAAAAAACTGGAAACAATGACATAAAACTAGGCATATACTGCATAAACATAAATATTCAAGACCCGAATTGAAATTGGTTTTGATACTTTCTGTTTTACAATAAATAGCAGGTACATTGCTGGGGATGCTACAACTCTTGTTTCATTTTGTTTTCAGAAAAAGATTACAAGCTCCCCAAAGAACATTCTTCAAGCACTAAATCCAGTGCTAGGATATAATAATAAAGAGAGTGGGGGAATAGAGGGCAGAGTGAGCTCCTTGCTGGGTGTTATCGATTTGGAAGCTCTTATCAGGCCCAACAGATATTGTTGTAATTATATTTTTTAAAAATCTTTTCTTTGATCAGATATTATTAAATGGTAACGGCCCTGATATGGTGTGGCTGAACAAAACTAGTTTATAATAGCTTGGCAGATGTTGTATTATATTATCTTTCCTGTTCTGACTGTTTTGACTCATGTTCCCTTATTCTGATTCTTTTCAACAATCATGTTGTGCAACTTATCAAAGCAGTAGCCTTTAAAATCAGGCATGGCTAATCAGTGTATTGTCATTATTTTCTTTTTTTAAAATTATTTTTTAAAAATTTTTTGTTACATAGACAACACATACCCACAACACTGGAAAAAAAAACAAAAAAAAAAAAACAACAGAAAAAAAACCCATCACATATAGCATGTCGTTTGGTTACAAGTGTTTTAACATTTATCATTCTTATACATTTATTATTTCATTTAATAGGTTATAATATACAGTTTGGGTTGCTTTGTTTACCATCCCTTCCTCCTGTTATAACACCACCTTATTTTCCCTTTCTTTTCTCCCTTCCTCCCTTCTCTACTTTCTTCCTTCCTGCTCTCCTTTCCCTTCCTTCTTCCTGTACCTTTCTCCTACTCCTGCTCTTCCTCATCCCCTTCCTACCCTCTCTCCTCCTCTTTCTCTCCTTTCCATCCTCCTCTCCTTACCTCTTTCTTTTCAGCTTCTCTCCCTTCTCTACTTTCTTCCTTCCTCCTCTCCTTCCCCTTCCTTCTTCCCTTGCCTCTCCTTCGCTCCTACACTTCCTCTTTCCCTTCCTACCCTCTCTCCTTCCTTTTCTCTCCCTTCCATCTTCCTTTCCTTTCCCTTTCCTTTCTCCCTCTCTCCCTTCTCTACTTTCCTCCTTCCTCCTCTCCTTCCCCTTCCTTCTTCCCGTACCTTTCTCCTACTCCTGCTCTTCCTCCTCCCCTTTCTACCCTCTCTCCTCCTCTTTCTCTCCTTTCCATCCTCCTCTCCTTACCTCTTTCTTCTTTCCCCCATCTTCCTTTCATTGTCTCCTCCTTTCTCCCTTTCTTTTTCTACTATTGTTTGTGTGTCTATTTTAAATCTCAGTCTATATTTCCTTGGGATGGTACTTCCGCCAACCCAGATATAATTTAGTATCATTTCTTATTCCCTTACCTTTGCTAATCTATCCTAACTATATTTCCCCCCACAGACACACTTTGTATTGCTCTATTGTATATATACTTATATATTTGATACACACAACAATAAAAAACACAAAAAACACAACAAACATATGTTATAAAAAAGTATATCAGCTGGTTATAAAAAGTTTTTGTGCATCTCTTCCATTAATTCATATTAATTTGAATGTCTTAACTCAAATGTTTACTATATTAACATCATCATACCTCCACTTTTAGTTGACTACAGTTATTTAAACATCCTTCATCCTTAACTATACCAAAAATTCAATCCATAACCACATGCTGGCATTTCATTTACTTATTTATAAAATCCTCCATTAACATTAAGTCCTCATATCCTGTTTTAGCTAAACATCCATAATATTTAATACCAAAGATTTCTAATCCTCCATGTATATAATTTATTATCATTCTCCTTTCTTTATTTAATTATATCCTATATCATAGCATTTCCCCCCTATTAGTTAAGATTTAACTGTATATAGTTTTATTTTATTTTTTTATAATAATTATTATTGTTATTAATAATATTTATATATAGTCCAAATATATTTCTAATCTTCCCTTCTCATGTCCAATTATTACTTATCATATCAACTCAACATTGTATACATTACTATCATTGTCAATTTTTATTCATCTATACCTATTGCTAATCGATTTAACTAAGTTTAGCTAATTTTGAATTATACTCTTCCATCTATCAACCTGTATCTCTCCAATAACAGAACAGTCTTATATCTGCTGCCATTTGTGGGTCCAATTCTCCAAACATCTTTATGAGCAAGTCAATACAAAGAAATCTTTGCACCTTTTTGTCTGTAGTGCCTCTCATGTAATGTTGCCACCCTCTTTTTATTTCCTTTATCAGCTTGTCTTTAATTCTCAGTAGTGGTATCAAATGTTTTGCAGATGGTATTTCATAAACTATGAATTCTTTGATGCTTCCTACTCCTCCTGCGCCCTGTCTTTTGAAGTGAATTTCCTGTCCGTTTAACTCCTCTTCAAACATTCCATTCTTTCCTCCCTCAGAAGTAAACCAATTGTCATGAATATCAACAAGTTCAGATTCTTTATCTCCGACATTCTTATTTTGTACTTGAAAAACATTCTGTTTTTTCCTCATACTTTGTTGCCAAAAACACAAAATAATCCAATTTTCTCTGAATTCTATCTTGTGTGTCAGACAGCGTCTGCAGTGCTGAAAAAAAATCACTTGAATAGACGCTTGAATAGACACCATGTTTATATGCAGTTAGTATTTTTTCTTGAGAGCTCTGAAGTATTTGCAGTTAAAAGCAGACTGAAAGCTGTGCAATCTTATCAGATCTTAAGCCAATACAGCCAAGCAATAAAAGTGTCAAGATGTAAACAGCCAAATTATAGTGAATTGGTTTACAGCCCGCTTGCAGAAGATCAGAGGAGGTGTTGGAGTAATCTATCCATTATCCGTGTGAATAACATTTAAAAGGTAGGATAACCACCGTCCAAAACCATTAAAAGGATCAAAATCGCCGCTAGATTCTTCTGTTCTTTAATTTAAATTAGTTTGAATTTTTAGGCATTCCGTTTCTCTCTAAACAATAAAATGTTCTTACCAGCTGGAAACACTTTCTCTTTTTTTAGGGCTGTCTGCAGTTTCAATAGCCTTGAGGCTAATCCGGAAGTCACTGGCAAAGGAGGTTTTTCCTGGGTCCCCAGAGACTTTATGAACGTCTCTGGGACCACTGGGTCTCCCCCTACCTTTCACTGTCTCTTTGGGACAGCTTGGGTCCAAAAAGGAACCGTCCAGATGCTTCGGTATAGATAGAGATTCAGGAACAGCCTGAAAGTCCATCTTCTCACTGCTAAGCCCCGCCTTCTTCTCCTCTGTACTGTCATTATTTTCTTCTTTCTTCTGCTTCCATTTACATATGCACCATGGATCGCTATGATATAGATATTACAGGCTGAAACAGGAAACAACAATTCACCCAAATTATGGATATGTAGTTTTAATTGAAAAAAGTGATTTATTTACTTAATTATCTTTTTACTTATTGAACAAATGTACTATATAGCCATCCAGCTCACACATAGTTGACCCAAGGTGGCTTAACTTAATTTGGTGTAAAAGATGGTATAGACAGCAAAACAGGGAAATTCAGTTATACAGCACTTACCTTTATTCTGCCCTAAGATAAAAAGAAAATATCAGACAGAAAGACAAGCTCATTATATACACAATTCAGTGCACACTACAGTAGTAAATTTTGATACAATTGGATTTCAGGCTATAGAGACATACAATCAGTGATCCTCCTTTATTTTTAGTCTTCATTGTACTACATTATCTGCTACTGACATGATTGTGAGTATAAAAAAAAGAAAGTTATTTGGATACTTATGGTAAGTTTGTCTCATTCGTGAAAGCTAAAACCCATGTTCATTTTGATGATGCCTCAGTAAATTTATGGGCTGTTCAAATGAAAAGCTTACCAAGAATCTAATCCATTTTACACTGTGCTAGGAAAATGGAAGGAAGACTAGAAAAGACAATGAGACATTATTTCACTTGTGGGATATAGGAAGAATTATCATGAAAATGTAGCCACTCTTTTAAATGAAATGAAAATCCTGAAAGTCCAATCTTCCATGTGTTTGTTAACTAGGCTGAAGATGTACATTTTTTTTTAAAAAAAAATCATTTTATCAAAATAAATTTCTTTGAATTCAGAATGGGCACTTTTTTTACCATGAACACTATCAGCGAGCATAGTCATGTAATCATCTCATTTTTTCTCTGATATCTAGTAAAGAATTTATTCTGGCACCAAAATGGTAAGACTATAAGGCTTTAATCATTGTGAAATTACATCTATAGCTATAAAGCATAATTTCATCTCCTCAGTATTTCTTTTCCTTGTCTGTGAGCTCCCATTGACATACTGTAAATAGTAACTTGTAAGGATTGGTTAATAAAAATAGCTGGACCTCTTTGCTAAGGTGACCAGATGTCCCGATTTCAGCAGGACAGTTACAATTTCTAACAATTTGTCCCGTGGCGTTTTAAAAAAGTCCCGATTTTCTGGCTTCATGTTGAAAGCCCAGTGGATTTGCTTAAGAAATCCTAACCGGGGCAAGACAAAAGACACTCTGTCTAATCCCTCTCTCTGTCTCAGTACTTTCATTGAAGATATTAAAACATTAAAGCAAGAAAATGGACGCCCCCCCCCGCGCCCCTTTTACCTCATTTTATAAGAAAAAATGACCAAGTACCATAGAGCTCCAGGAAATACTTGGCTAGAGAAGCCGCAAGTGTTCCTTCCTGGATTTTCCGGAGGGGAGCAGCACAGAGGTTGGAGGTCAGCTCGTGTGGGAAAAATGATGGCAAAGTTTCTTTGAAAAATATTTCCCTGACTAATTTCACCATTTTAATTTGCTCAGTTCTTTGTATTAATATCTACATCATTCTGGATTGGCTTGGAGTGCTCACTTGTGCCTGCTGATAAGTGAGCTGGGTTTTTTTCTTTTATTTTTTTAATGTACTTTAAAATAATATTTTATTTATTGTGCATAGGATTTTTTAAAATAGTTTTATTCTGTGTGGATTCTTTTTTTTAAATTGTCTTAGGCTATTTAAAAAAAGATTCTATCCAAAATACAAAATACCAGCTGCAGTTATTCACTTAAGAACTGTGGCAAGAAAGGTGGTATAATGGGCTTAGTGACCAAAGTTACAATGGCATTGAAAAAAGTGACTGATGACCATTTTTCACACTTAGCAACCATTTTCACACTTAGCGACCGTTGCAGCATCCTCATGGTCACGCGATCAAAATTTTGATGTTTGGCAACAGATTCGTATTTATGATGGTTTCAGTGTCCTGGGGTCATATAATCACCTTTTGACAAAGTCAAATGGGGAAACCAGATTCACTTATGTTACTAACTTATCAGCTGCAGTTATTCACTTAAGAACTGTGGCAAGAAAGGTGGTATAATGGGCTTAGTGACCAAAGTTACAATGGCATTGAAAAAAGTGACTGATGACCATTTTTCACACTTAGCGACCATTTTCACACTTAGCGACCATTGCAGCATCCTCATGGTCACGTGATCAAAATTTTGATGTTTGGCAACAGTTACAATTTATATTTGTAAATTGTAGTTATGTTGAAATTAAAAAAAATATTACAATACTATTTTTGAGTTATATGAAAATTTTTGTTGCTCCATATAAAATTTTTGATCAAGCCTCCCCCACCCCCCGGTCAAAGGTGTCCCTCTTTACCAATCTGAAAATCTGGTCACCTTACTGTTTGCAGACAGTTTATCTAGTACTAACTAGTGTGTACTTAATAATATAGTACTAAGTAGCATGCCTGGTTTTGGATGGGCTTACACTGCCCCAGACTGACATGGTATGTAATCCATGGTTTTTTTTCTGGATCATGAGCAGGTGGCAATTGTGATGAGGAGAGTCTTTGTGAAATTGTGGTTTATGAGTCTGTTACATCCTTTCCTGTTGAACACTCTTTGCTCAGTTACTCTTTCCCTGGTGACCTCATATCTTGACTATTGCAATGCATTGTACATGGGGTTATCCTTGAAAAGTATCTGAAAGCTTCAATTGATTCAAAATGATATAGTCCATATGGTTTTGTACAAGTCTAGATTTGCACATGTGTCACCTCTCTTGTGGGAGTTGCATTAGCTATCATTTATTTTTGAATCCAACTCAGGGTGCTAGTTGGGACCCCACATGGTTTGGGACCAGGTTATTTGAAGGACTGTCTTTTTCCAGTCATATTTACCCAGCCTACCAGAGAAAGGAGGCAAGAAAGTTATGGCTCTCTTAAGAATATCCATCTAAATGGGACTAAGAAGAAGAGCTTTCTCTGTGTGCCTGTGGAATATCTTCCCTGTGGAGATAAGATTGGTCCCACACTTTGATACTTTTTTGCAAGGTCCTGAAGATATGGTTCTGCCAATGGGCCTGGGGATCCAAGAGTGATTTGGAGCCCGTCAAGTGGCTGGCCTGATTGTTGTCACTTGAAAAGTGAGTGGCCATATAGTGTTTTTTTTAATACATAAATATATCCATTGTCCATAAATATATGGAACATATGTTATGTCTGGCTGGAAGTAAAAGATACATAAATTGAAATCCTCAAACTATAAAATCCTGAAACCAATCTTCAATTTACTAAAATTCATACTGATTTTGAGTTCTTTCCCTCTTGAGTTAAATTTCACTAATCCTTTCTTTTCCACATTTCTACAGGTTTACCTGTACATTTTGTCCTGAGAAAGAGAATAGCTGCAATTAAAAGATAACTTCTACTTCTCATCTACTCCACCAGCATTTTAATTTCTCTCTGATGATTTGAAGAAGTAAGAGAGGAAGGAAGGAAGGAAGGAAGGAAGGAAGGAAGGAAGGAAGGAAGGAAGGAAGGAAGGAAGGAAGGAAGGGGGACAGAGGGAGGAAAGCTGATTCAGTTTCTAGCATCCTATATGTCCCAGAGTTTAGACTTTAAGCACATTCCTGCTTTACTTTGTAGTGGAGATTTCTGAACAAGTTTTAATCCTCAAGGGTTGATTTTGAAAAACTGCAGCATTTTTTCTTCTTGTGGCTTAATTACTGGTAGGAATAACAAACCTACAGTTCCCAGAGTTGTCAACAATAATGGAATCCTTGAGCATTTGTCAAAGTTTTCATTTTTACAGAGAAGTAGAAATGAAGGAAAGTTCCATCTTGGTAAACTCATTAGTCACTTCTATCCCAATTTAAATATTGTTCCTGGCCTATGATAAATTTGAGGGTATGTAAGAAGCTGATACATAAAAGGAGTGGAGAGAGTAGAAGAGCCTTCCTGCCATCAAATCTCTATTTCAAAATACTGTCAAAGGACAGAGAAAGCTCATACTAGTAAATGGACAGTCTATCAGCCATCTCAATGTGCATATAAAACCAATGAGTCATAGCACAGGCAATAATTTCCAGATCCACATTCTTCACTTGCATAAGAATGTGTACAAAGGAATTGCAAGTGGTTTGGCAAAGTAATTTGGGAAGAATAGACTTAGAACGTAGCATGATGTTCTACCATAGCAGAACTAAAATATTCCCTTCAAAATTACAAATTTCAACAGTATCACTAAACTGCAGAAATCAATGCAATTTTTACAGCAACTTCCTGGCTCCGTAGCTATGGAATGTCTTGACCCAGCCTTTTTAGTAAGGCTTACCTAAGCACATTCAAGTGTCTCATTATGCATAAGACACTCTTGCACAGCTTGGGAATTCAGTGTTCTAAGTTAGGGGAAAAAAGTTGGAGATGGAGGAGGTTGTGTTAGGTCTGATCTTTTAAGCCATAGAAGGAATTGTTGTGCTCCTTTTAGCTAATAGAAAAGATTTTGCTCTCCCAGTTCACACCAGGGCCATCCATCTCTGCAAACTGTCCAACTTCAGCTTAAATGTATCCCATTTGTCTTTTCTGTCCTTGTGCTGTGCTTTCAGTGGCCTATTAATGTGAATCTAACGGGCTTATTTCACCATAGGGATCTTTCTAAAAATCTAAACTAGGCAAAAAAAAAAAAGAGACAAGGAGAAAAGCATTTATAGAGGAAGAACAGAGGTGCTTAAATACATACGTAACTAAGTGAAAGGAAGGAATCCATCTCCTTATGCTTCAGGTCTGGACCAAATCAGTCACCCACTTTAAATTTATCACTTTCCACCTGCTATGTCTGCACTCTTCTTCTTAGTGTATTCCTGCAGGTAGGTGCATGGTCCGCTTTTCGGATCATCGAACACCACTCTCACGGCTGCTTTACTTAATAACAAGAAAAAAACCATTCAACTCCATTTTACAGAATTAAGAGTACTTTTACTGATTATAAGTAATGAGAAGCTAGGTAAAGCTGTGCAAAAGCATTAGATATCAATAAATGATTCATTCCCCTCCCCTTGGTACCCCAGTCCATAGTCCAATTGTATACCTCCACAGCTGTCAGGTGGGAGACATCTTCAAAAATCATCATCAGGTTGGTATGCTGGACAGTTGGCCTTGGTGGGAAACTCCCCTCCTTCCACATGCGCAAACGAATGGGGAGAACAACTCCCAATTAACAGTCCTCCTGTACAGATTATTTCCCTCATCAAAATACCATGCCCTCCCTCCCCGTTTCAATGGCAGCCGAAAGCAAGCAACAAAACAGAGGCTGACATCCGGCCCTCTTCCAGAAAAAAGGACGATCAATCATCCCTGCAGAAATGAAAGAACACAGACAAACAGACAAACAACATAACATAGAAGAAAAAGGGAAGGGAAAATAAAAGAGAAATCAATCGAGGTCAAGGCTTGTCTGGGTAGGCAGAGTAAAATTAATTAATTAATGGAGAAGTCGAGAAGCCCGCACATGGGCCTTATTGACCCATTTAGCATGAGAGGGAGGGAAATGCTTCCATGCCACAAGATATTGAACATGGGTTCTATGTTTCCTAGAGTCCAAAATTTCTTAAATCTAAAAAGGCTGTTCACCCTCAATCAGGAGCGTGGCAGGTGGACCCCGCAATGGAGAAGTGCATTCTGGCTTCAGGAGATTGACGTGAAATACTGGGTAGACATGGTTGAGATATTTAGGCAGTTCCAGACGTACGGACACAGGGTTGATGACCTTGATAATCGGGAATGGGCCAACATACTTGGGGCCCAATTTCTTAGACTTTTGAGAGGTCTGGAGAAATTTGGTGGATAAATATACACGATCACCAACTTTATACTTTGGCATTGCCCTCTTTTTATCCGCTTGTTTCTTATGTGCTTGGTGTGCCGCATCCAGCACCCGGTAAGCCAAAGGCCACATTTCTTGGAGTTGGTCATTCCACTCGGAAAGGGTCAGCAATTGTGCTTTTTCTTGAGGTACTTCGGGGATAGGCACAAAATCATGTCCGTACACCACTCTGAAGGGCGTAAATCCTGTGCTGCTGTGTACCGAGTTGTTATACACCACCTCAGCATGAGGCAAAAATTCCACCCAATTATCCTGCTGGTAATTGATGAAACATCGGAGATACTGTTCCAGCACAGAATTAGTCCTCTCACATTAGTTTGAGGGTGGTGGGAGCTTAAGCCCTGGGCGGAGTCTATTAACTTCAAAAACTCTTTCCAAAACAAGGAAGTAAATTGGACTCCCCTATCCAAGATGATGCGGTCCGGTACCACACGTAGATGATATACATGTGTAATGAACAACTTAGCGAAAGATTTAGCAGACGGGATCTTGGAACAAGGAATAAAATGAACTTGCTTGGAGAACAAGTAGGTAACAAGCCAAATCACTGTATTTCCTTGACTTTCCAGCAATTCAACAATGAAATCTATAGAGATCTCCTTCCACGGTGCCTCAGGACGGACCACTGCTTGGAGCAATCCTGGGTTTACCTGGTGGCCGTTTCGCCGCAGCACAAGTGGGGCAACTAGCTACATAAGATTCAATGTCTTTTTTGAATGGAGCCCACCAAAATTGTCTTTTGATGAGATGCAGGGTTTTTACAAACCCAAAATGTCCAGCCATGCATGAGTCATGAGCACGTTGAAGAACCATGATCCTAATAGTTGCGGGAACATACAATTTAGCTCCAATCCAAGCCAGGCCATCCTTCATGGTGCACTCATCTGTATGTTGGCGAAACCAGTCATCAACCTCAAGGGCTTCCTTGAGTTTTGTAACGAGGTCCTGTGTGACTTCCAAATTGGAAGTGGTCTGGCTTCTGGTGACGACCGGAGCGGTGAGGCTTCTCGTTGGCATGACAGGTTGGACAACACTAAGCTTTGAACTGTTACATTGAGGAAGTCTGGACAAAGCATCAGCCATAAAATTTTTCCCTCCCGGGATATACTTCAAAGTGAAATTGAATCTATTGAAGTGTTGTGCCCATCTCATTTTTGGGGGGGATAGTTTTCAGGTTTTTTTAATGCCTCTAAATTTTTGTGATCAGTCCATACCTCAAAAGAGTGTTTTGCCCCCTCCAAAAAATGACGCCAGGTCATCAAGGCCCACCTGATGGCAAAAGCCTCCTTTTCCCAAATAGCCCATCGTCTCTCAGTCTCTGTTAGCTTTCGAGAGGTATAAGCGCAGGGTTGCAACTTCCCATGTGCATTCGCCTGAAGTAGCACTGCCCCTACTGCAACATCACTAGAATCTGCCTGGACCACAAAAGGTGAATCCATGTCCGGGTGTTTCAAAACTGGTTCAGCTGCAAAAAGCCATTTTAACTTCTTGAACGCTGCTTGACATTCCATAGTCCAGTTCAAAGGTTTACCTGGTCTAGGTCTTGCCTCCCCCTTTTGATTTTAGGAGGTTTGTAATTGGCGGGGCAATCTTGGCAAAGGAAGGAATAAATTGACTATAGAAATTAGCAAAACCTAAGAAACTTTGCAATTGTTTGCGTCTGCGGGGGGCCGCCCATTTGGTGACTGCTTGGACCTTTGCTGGGTCAATTTCTATTCCTTCGTGGGAGATGCGATATCCCATGTAATCCACCTTCTCCTGATGAAATTCGCATTTATATAATTTAGCATACAGTTCCGCTGCGCGAAGCTTTTTTAGTACTGTGTGAACAAGCTTCACATATTCTTCATGTGTTTCCGTGTAAATAAGCATATCCTCAAGATAGACCATCACGCCTTTGTAAAGGTGGGCATGTAAAACCTCATTAATTAATTGCATGAAAACAGCTGGCGCCCCCTGTAGTCCAAATAGCATAACAGGAAATTGAAAAAAACCAAGAGGGCAGTTAAACTCAGTTTTCCACTCATCCCCCTCTTTAATTCTGAGTAGGCCTCTCGTAGATCTAACTTTGTGAAAATCCTTCCTTTACCCAGCTGGGCCAGCATGTCCTTCATTAACGGCAAAAGGTAGAGATTTTGGACACATACCCCGTTCAGGTTTTTAAAATTCACACACAAACAAAAGGAACCATCTTTCTTTTCTCTGAATAAGACTGGAGCAGCAACTCGGGGTCTAGCGGGTTCAATGAATCCCCTTTCCAAATTTTTGTCAATAAATTTTCTCAATTCGTCCATTTCCATAGGGGTCATGGAATAAATCTGAGGCTTAGGGAGTTTTACTCCAGGGAGAATATCAATGCTGCAATCGGTGGGTCTGTGTGAGGGTAACTTATCTGAAGATTTTTCACTGAAAACAAATTTCAGGTCCCAGTATTCCTTTGGGATTTTTTCCTCCCCTTCAATTTTTTCCTGCCCTCTGGCTGCTAGGTAGGGGTCTGACTTATTCGGTTCTGGAACACCTTCTTCCTTTTCAGGGGGCGTAGCAAATCGGGTGCGTAACCAACCCTTCCTCCAATTTATGTGTGGGTTCCATTTACGCAGCCAGGGGTCGGTCCATTCCTGGAGCTACAATAAAACTTATTGTCTCTTGGTGGGTTTCCATCCACATCTCAATAGGCTCAGTTATAAAGTGAGCAGGGCTCCCTCCCGCAATAGAGCCATCCAATTGGCAAAAAGCGATTGGGATTTTCAAAATTTTTAGCTTCAATCCCAATTTTTCTACTATTTCCAAGCTCATAATGCATCATGTGCAACCAGAATCTAAAAGTGCTAGAATTTTCTCTTGTGCACCAGAAGAGGGCACCCTAAGCTCAACTGGAATAGTCATGGGTCCCGATCGGCAATTTACCCAGTGTTCATCGTCAGAGTCACTTCCTTCCGAAGAGCTGGGGGTGTCCTTCCCTCCTTCCACAGGGTTGAAACGCAGAGTGGGTTCCTCCCCCTTCAAGGCAGGTTCTTTCCTCTTGCTGGGAGGTTTTTCCAGTCTCTTCTCTCTCCGAGGGGGGGCCTTTTGGGTCATCTTGACTCAGCAATTAAATGCACGATGCCCCTCCTTCCCACAGCAGAAACACACAAAGGGTTTTGGCTTGCTTGCAGATCCACCTTTCCCTCCTTTCGGGACTCCTGCGGGGGTTTAGCAGGGGGGGATTTTTTGCCCTCACTTTCCCCTCAGTAATTCAGCCTGGCCAGGTCAATTTCCACAACAGCAGCCGCTTCATACCAGGGCTGCAGTCTACGGGGAGGCCTCCGGTTCACACAATGCTGGTAAATCTCTTTGTTTAACCCGTCAGTGAAATGGTCTAACAATGCTTCTTCAGACCAACCCCTCATAAAAGCTGATAGCTCCGGAAATTCTTGTACATAATCAGCTACTGGCCGTTTCCCCTGGGTAAGAGTTTTAAACTTAATTCTTGCTCTTCGCTCTGTGAGGGGATCATCAAAGTGTTTCCTCAAAGTGGCCATAAACCCATTAAAGTCTCTCAATAGTGGGGAATCAGCGTTGTGCAAACCCACCATCCAATCTGCTGCTTTTTTTTCCAAAGTCATCATAATAACTCTTACCTTCGCTTCATCGGTAATCAGTTCATTGCCATATATTTGCATGTAGTTCCATGCTTGAACAAGGAAAAAATCCTAGATCTTTCGGTTCTCCTCCATATTTTACACTTAAGGGAGGAACCTTAGCCATCCGGCGTCTGCCCGGGGGGGGGGGGGCTCTTGGAATGTTTCTAGCTGCTGTGATTGGGGTTGGTATTGGGTCATCTTGTTCAACTCCCCCTTCGGCCCCTCCAGTTTCTCTCAGATCAGCCAAGGTATATCTTTCCTCTGTCTCAGTTTCTCTCTCCATTTCACTCTCATGGGCTCGGTGCCTCTCCCATGCCCCTTCAAAAAGTTTCATCGCTTGGGACATCATAAGGTTCTCCTCCTCAGGATCCTGCCAGTCAGCCACTGGTTTTCTGGCGCATTCACATTTCCATGGCATGGATTTAGCTTTCGGTGCTGCCCAACATTCAGTGCCATACAGTGCAACAGGGTGTATGGTTGTCTTTTAAATCTTAGATTTAAGACAGGTTGGCATTTGTGTGTCACATAACACACTGGTGCGTTCTCACCAATACATCCAGACTGCATTCACCCTTCCTTGCCCCTCACCATTGATGTCGCCATTGCCTTGGAGATGGGGTCCCAGGTACTGAAAAATATTCACCTTCTTTAAGTTTTCTATCATCTATGTCCACACTGCCCACTTCTAATAAATAAATAAATTCTCACCTCTTCTCTTAAGACAAAAAAGTCAGGATTGTTTCTCATATGATAAGAGAAGCTAAAAGTGATGCAGACTGTTAAGAACCAAGCATCTTGTTCAGGTCTCTAGTGATATATTAGGGGTATCTAATGTATGTTTTACAATGGATGTTTTTAGGACCTAAAAACAATCCTTTTTAATCCCACCAGTTCTTGCTTTCTTGTTTATGTATTTGAGTGTGGTGCGTGTGTGTGTTTATAAACAGAACTATGGAGAAGAGCACAGAGATTAAAGTGTAGGGAAAATTTGAGGGTTTTCAAAAAAATATTTCAACTCATATGAGTTTTCACCAGTCAATTTATCATTTTGAACTGAATCTCCAGATCAAAGTTCAGCTTGAAATATCCAGTATTTTCTGTCCTTTTCATATTTGTATTGAAAGTAACTTTCCCTGAATAATCACCTAATTCTTTCCTACATGGTGCCTTCTCAGTCTTGTGTTCTTTCAGGACATAGCATTCTCTTCTTCTTTAGAAGAAGATATTTTTTGTTTGTATTTTGAGATAGGCACAATAAGATGCATACCATTTTCTAAAGTGTTTGATTCAAGCTTATTTTGAGGCTTCTATATAGCCTACTCATTCACTGATAGGTGTAATTTTCCCCTAATTGGTTTCTAACTCCCCACCCCATTACGTTTAATTAACAAACACTTACCAAGCATTTGGTCTATTTAGAAAGGAGAACAGTTACATGCTGAACTTTGGTTTTATAATCCTTAACTCAAATATTTCTAGAATAATGCAAGCTTTCTGTTTATCTCAGCAGCGGATTTCTTTTTGTGTGTGTGTGTGTGTTCAAATGTTTTATTTCATTTTTCATTTTCATTTCATACATTCACATATATACTGTGCATGATTGAGGCCATATAACATTGAGCAATAAACACAACCCTCCTTGTATTCCCCAAAGTACAAAACCAATATAGTGCTTCAACCCTCCATACACCCTTTCTTTCTCCCCCCTCCAACTTTCCTTTCTCCCCTCCAACATTCCCCTCTCCTACTTCCCCTCCCCCTCTAACGCTCCTTTCTCCCCCTCCCTACCATCTCACCCTCCTTCCATTCCTCTCTCGCTCCCTCTCTGCCCCTCTCTCTTCTTTCCCTCTGCTCCTCACTTCGGTGTATTTCTACTATTCATCGATATATTCAGCTTCTTATTTTATACTAAAATTTTTAAAAAAGGCAACAGTATACAAGTGCATTCATGTTGTTTTAAAAACTGGCACAAACTATATTTCCCCCCTCCCCCCCTCCCCCCTATAACCCCACCTCCCTTCCCCCCTTCCGACTTCCCAGAGCCCGTACCCGGTATAGCTTTTTATCAAACACAGTCTAGAATGTATTAAAACCAAGTAAGTTAAAAAAAGAAAAGAAAAAAGAAGTGATAAAGAAAAAACAGGGAAAAGAAAAAAGAATAAGAAAGAAAAAGTCAGTAAAATCTCTGCATTGAACTCAGCTTCTTACCATTACACAAACTTAAGCAGTTTACATTGTTCCTAATCTTAATTAATTAATTACCTGCAGGATTTCAAAATGTATTAAAACCAAATAAATTAACCAAGTAAAACTCTTCTCTAGCTAGGGGTCTTATCTCTTTATCTAAATATATCTGTTTCCAAACCCTTAATTTGTCCCCTTTATGCCTCCTTCCTCTATAACACAATTTAGATACATTTCAAATTTTTCTTTTGGTTTCCTCTACCAACTCTTTTCGTTTTTGCCTTTGTTTGTGTGTGTGTGTGTGTGTATGTATGTATATATATATATGTGTGTGTATGTATGTATATATATATGTGTGTGTGTGTATATATATATATATATATATATATATATATATATATATATATATATATACACACACACACACACACACACACACACACACACACACACACACACACACACACACACACACACACACACATATATATATATATATATATATATATATATATATATATATATATATATATATAAAATATTCATCAGTACTCCTCTCATATTTGCTTTACTTAGATCTCCTACAAATTCCCTGGATATGCCCTTATTCATGTTCCGAACAGTGTATTCAGATAACAATTTTTACAATCATTAATATGCTTTCCGTATCAAAATAAGCTCCCATTCGACCTCCAAGACCTTCTTGCCTACACTACACTTCCCAATTGCGTCCAAACTGGGTTGTAATCCAAAAGAACCCTCACTGCAATCTTTGTCTTCTTCACCCTAGAAAATAAATCATTAGTGATTTGTATAAAAATTCAAAGTTGTCCATCAAGTCTTTTTAGATCCAATGCAGTATATCTTCCAAAGAGATCTGCATCAGTTCGTTCAGCCTTAATGTCTCTTCTTCAGTATACAACTATACCATTTTTCTTTTGCGTAGCAAGTCACAAAATATTGACCAAATTCGAGATTGAGCAAATATTTTAGATCAGTTAGTTTAATATAATTTTCTTACAGACAAGTTATGTCGTTTTTGAGCTGTTTGAAATAGCAAAATATTTTCCTCCTTCCCCCCCCCCCCCCGACTTCCCAGAACCCGTACCCGGTATGGATTTTTAACTAACACAGTCTAAAATCTATTGAGAAAAAAGAAATAAAGAAATTAATGACATTCTAGATTGACCTTAGCTTCTTCTTACTGAACTAACTTTTAACAGTTTAAATCATTTCTGATCTTAAGCATAGGCTAACTGGAATTTCTTAGTCCCGTATTTATTTTGTATATAGTCAATCCATTTTTTCCAGTCTCGTTTATATCTCTCATTTGAATGATCTTTGAGATATGCCGATATTTTAGCCATTTCAGCTAAGTTTGTTACTTTCAATGTCCATTCTTGGATTGTAGGCAAGTCTTCCTTCTTCCAATATTGCGCCACCAACAGTCTTGCTGCAGTTATCAGGTGCAAAATCAAATTGGTCTCTACCACTGTAAAGTCAGTACATATACCTAGTAAAAATAACTGAGGACTAAACTTTATCCTTCTTTTAAAAACATTTTGCATGACCCACCATATTTTTATCCAAAATGCCTTAACCTTTTGGCAGGTCCACCATATATGATAATATGTAGCATCGAGAGAACCACACCTCCAACATTTAGGCTGTACATTCGGATACATAGAAGCCAACTTTTTAGGATCTAAATGCCATCTATAGAACATCTTGTAAAAATTTTCTCTCAGATTTTGAGCTTGTGTAAATTTCACATTTCTTACCCAGATTCTTTCCCATGTATCCAACATTATTGGTTCCTCAATATTTTGAGCCCATTTTATCATACAATCTTTAACTAATTCTGTTTCCGAATCCATCTGTATTAATACATTATATATCCTCTTTATATGCATTAAGCTTTGATCTCTTATTTGTTTAAACAGATTATCCTCAACTTGAATAAAACCAATTTTTTGATCTATTTTCCACCTAGCCTGTAATTGCCCATACTGGAACCATGTTTGAACTACCTTCTCCTCTTTTAATACCTCTAAAGATTTTAATTGTAATACCCCCCTTTCCGAGGTAAGAAGCTGTCTGTAAGTAATTCTGTCCTGTTTTTGTGCTGTATTCATATTTTCAATTGCGTGTCTAGGAATTGCCCACATGGGTATCTTGTCATTTAATTTATATTGGTATTTCTTCCAGACCCACAATAAAGCATTTCTTAAAATATGACTTTTAAAGTTCTTATCCAATTTTTTGTTGAATAACAGGTAAGCATGCCAACCAAATAGCAGATCGTGTCCCTCAATGTTCAATATTCTATCATTGGTTAAGTGAATCCAATCACTAATTACAGATAATGCCACTGCATCATAATATAGTTTTAAATTAGGTAGTTTCAATCCTCCTCTCTCACGTGCATCTTGCATTATTTTCATCTTTACCCTCGGCTTCTTTCCTGCCCACACAAATTTGTTAATACCCTTCTGCCATTCTAAAAGGTTCGCATCTTTTTTTAGTATAGGTAACATTTGGAAGAGAAATAAAAATTTTGGTAGAATGTTCATTTTCACTGCCGCTATCCTACCCAGCAAAGATAGGTGCAATTTCTCCCATTTTTTCATCTCTGTCTGTATGCTATGCCAAAGTGGTTCATAATTATGCTTATATAATTTCCCATTTGAAGTTAAAATGTTAACTCCAAGATATTTGACTTTTTTAACTACCTCACATCCTAGCATCACTCCTAATTCTTCCTTTTGTTTAATATTCATATTTATAGCTAATATTTTGGTTTTTCCTAAGTTTATTTTAAAGCCCGACACTTGACCATATTGATTAATCATATTCATTAAAACCATACTGGATTCCTGCGGTTGTTCCAATATTATAACCAAATCATCCGCAAAAGCGCGGACTCTATATTCTTGCTGCCTAATCTTGATCCCTTTTAAACCATCCAAGCCCCGTATTTTATTCAACAATACTTCCAAAGTTATAATAAACAATAATGGGGACAAAGGACAGCCCTGTCTTGTACCTTTTCCAATTTGAAAAGAGTCTGTTAGACTTCCATTGACTATGATTTGTGCTGTTTGCTGTTGGTATATTGCTTTAATTGACTGTAAAAAATTATCTCCTATCTGCATTTTTTGCAGTATCATCAACAGAAATTGCCAGTTAACTCGATCAAAGGCCTTCTCAGCATCCAAAAATATAAACGCAGCAGGAATCTGGTTGTTCTTTCCCAAATATTCTAATGCATTAATAATTAATCTAACATTACTTTTCATCTGTCTCCCTTGTATAAAACCTGTTTGGTCCGTATGTATCAATTGTTGAGTGACCAACATTAACCTATTTGCTAATATTTTAGTAAAAATTTTATAATCTACATTCAGTAATGAAATAGGTCTATAATTTTTGGGTTGAGTAGTATCCTGATCTTCTTTGGGTATCAAAGATATAAACGCTGTCTTCCAAGATGGAGGGACTTTACCTTCCGTTTGAATCATATTAAATAATTCTCTAAGAGGTTCTACCATTTCTAACTGTAAGTTTTTATAGTAAACCGCTGTCAAGCCATCTGTACCTGGTGCTTTCCCTGACTTTAATTGCTTAATTACCTGCAGGATTTCCCCCGAGGTTATTGGTTGATTCAATTTTTGCCTGTGTTCTTCTCTAACTGAAGGTATTTTCTCTTTGTCTAAATATTTGTCTATGTCTAAACCATTAATTTTATCCCCTTTATACAGTTCTGTAAAAAATTCCCAGAAAGCCTTTTGAATCTCTTCCTGTTGAAACACCTCCTTCCCTCTATAAATCAGTTTAGATATATTTCGAGTTTTCCTTTTTTTCCTAATCTGATAAGCTAACCATCTGCCAGGTTTGTTTGCATTACAAAAAGTATTGTGTTTTGCATATAATAGATTAGTAGCCACCTGGTCAGAGATCAACATGTCAAATTGAGATTTTAATATGTTAATAGCTTCCTTAACCTTTGTATCGTCTGGGTTCATTGTTAACTCCAGCTCTTTTCTCTTAATTTCCTCTTCCAGTTCTGTTCGTTTTAACCCTTGCTTATTTCTATGTGTTTTATTTATATTCATCAAAACTCCTCTCATATACGCTTTGCTTGCGTCCCATACAAATTCCATAGATGTACCCTTATTCATATTCAAAACAAAATATTCAGATAGTAATTTTTTACAATCATTAATATACTTTTCATATCTAAATAAGTTTTCATTCAATCTCCAAGACCTTCTTGCCTGCACTACCCTTCCCAACTCCATCCAAACTGGGTTATGGTCCGAAAGGATCCTAGCTGCAATCTTTGTTTTCTTGACCCTAGAAAGCAAATCATTAGTGGTTAGAATAAAATCAATCCTTGAGAGGGATTGATGCCTGTCTGAGAAGAAAGTGAAGTCACATTCCTCTGCATTTCTTTCTCGCCAAATATCTCTCAATTCAAAATCATCCATAATGTCAAAGAAAGATTTGGGTAACTTTGCTCGCATCTTGGTATTTAGGCGGGAAATCTTCTTATCTTTCTTAGTGTCTATCACTCCATTCCAGTCACCCAATAGTATACAGGAACTATAGTCCCATTGTACTAATTTAGCATGAAGATTTCTATAGAATCTATCTTGCTGTTGATTGGGAGCATAAATTCCCAAAAGTAATGTCTTTTTCCCTTCTAAGATTAAGTCTAAAGCAATATATCTTCCGAAGGGATCTGCTTCTATTAATTCAGCTTTCATGTCTTTTCTTAAGTATACAACTATACCATTCTTCTTTTCCATAGCAGAAGCTACAAAATGTTGACCAAGTTTTGAGTTGATCAAATATTTTTGATCAGTTGATTTGATATGAGTTTCTTGCAAACAAATTACATCGTTCTTAAACTGTTTGAGATAATGAAATATTTTCTTCCTCTTCTGTGGAGAGTTCAGTCCGTTGACATTCCATGTTAAAATCTTAGTTGTCATCTTTGGTTGGTTGAAGCATTTTTAGAGCTTCCTGCACGGCCTGTTTAACCTTAGATCTAGCTCCTCCCATTGCTTCCAGATTTGTTGTTGTAGATCCTTGATCGATGGCCGATGATTGTTGATGCTGTTGCTTTTTAGCTTGTTTCTCCATACGTCTAGTAGTCATGCGGCTAGGTCTTGGTTCCATAGCACCTTGCACTTCTAGAGAAGAGAGATGCTCCATCTTGTCTGGTGGTTGTGTAGTTTGCTGTCTATCCTGTCCTTCTTGTGGTCTTTCTCTAGGTCCAGATGGTGCAGGGTGTCCGGCCTTCAATATATTATAATAAAAATCTCGGGCTTTCCATACAGAGTTGAGGCGGTATCTTTGCTTATCAAATGTAAATATGATGCCAAATGGTGCATCCCATCTATACTGTATCTGACGATTTCTGAGTTCTTCGACCAAAAAAGCGTAGTCTCTCCTGGCTCTTAACATTTGAGGTGGTATCTCTTTCAAAACAGCCAGGTCTTGACCGCCAATTTGAAGCTTAGTATTATAAGATGCTTGCAGTACCATATTTCTAAACTCTCTTGTAGTAAAATATATAACGATGTCTCGAGGAAGCTGCTTCTGCTTTGCCAGCCAGGAGTTAACGCGGTAAGCTTTGTCAATTCGCCAGTCTTGATTGGTCCCTGGTCTTCCCATCAGGCGGTCAAAAGCTTCCGATAGGATCTGTTTCAGGTTCTCCTGTTTCTCCTCACGCAGCCCCCTTACTCTTAATGCGAACTCCATTTGTCGGTACTGTATCATAATAATTTCTTTTTCAGCATTTTCCACTTTTTGTTCCACCACCTCTGTTTTCAATGTCAAGTTAGCATTGGCATCATTAAGAACCTCTAGAGTATCTTCCACTCCAGAAATATGTTCTGTTAATACAGTTACAAGACTCAGCATGTCGTCTCTAATTTTATCAATCTTAGCATCAAATTTCTCATACAGCTCCTGTTTAAGTCCATTTATTTCACTTTTAATTTCTTCTTTCATTTCTTTCATTTCCTCTTTTCTCTCCTGCTTTACCACCTCTCTATTATCTCTAAACTTATCTTCCATTTTAATTGTCTGTGCATTGAGAGCCTCGCTTAGCTTACTCAGGAAAAATTCTTTCGTTAACACATCCCCAGCAGGGGGCGTAGGAAGCGGAGGCTGCAGCTTTGTGCCAGGCACTGAGGATGTGCCCCTGGAAGTAGAGGGTGACGACTTCAAGTTAATATTTGGTTTTGAGGCCATTTCAAAATTTATCTGCCTGCAGTTAATAAAACTCTATTGCCTAAATTTGCAGCTTTAAGTAAAGAGGCTTTTATTTTGAAGTTTAAGGCTTGGCAAAACTTTCAGTGAGTAAACATTGTAACAAGACCATTCAGCAGATTCATCACCATTTAACTTCCAAATAAGCAAGGTTAATGAAGGAGTAAAATTCTTCTATTGTGAAACCAAAACAAATGATAAGCAATCTCTTTTGTTTTGAATTTTTGTGAGAGTTAGCAAAAAGTGTTCGTTATTACCGGAGAGGCCAGCCTGCTCGGCGCCATTTTAGAAGCCTCTGAGTAAATAATTTTTCGGAGGAGAAAAAGAAAAGAAGCTAAAATGTTGATAAGCAATTATTGTCCACAGTAAACGGATCCAGCTCGTGATAAGAATAAATCAAACAAAGCTTAGAGCAGAGTGGGAGAGACCTACTTTGTCCTGCACAAGGCAGTTTGAAGTTCCCAGCACGGACAGCCGTTCTGCCTTGGGCTAGCCCCCCTTTCCTGCAAGCACAAAAGCTGCAAAAATCGAAGAGCATTTGCCAGCAAAACAGTTTCTTCTTTCCTTCTTGCCTGAAGGATAAGAAAACCTGATAAGACGTCAGATGGAAGATCCTCTAAACAGGTACGTAGCCAGGAATTCGGAGGCAGCTGATTTTTTGCTGCCCCCACCAGTAGGCTCCTCCCAGGAAGCCTCAGTTTAATATAATTTTCTTACAGACAAGTTATGTCGTTTTTGAGCTGTTTGAAATAGCAAAATATTTTCTTTCTCTTTTATAATGAGTTCAGACATAACTCCTTAATCAATGGCTGATGATTATTGAGGTTGTTGCAATCTGCCTTGTTTTCCCATTCGTCTGGTAGTCGTACGGCTAGGTCCTTGTTCTCTGGTCTCCTGCCCTTCCGGAAGGGGAAAATGATGCTTTCTGTCTTGTAGTTGTGTGATTTGTTGTTTATCTTGTCCTTCTCGTTGTCTTTCTCCAGGTCCAGATGATTCAGGGTGTCCCACCTTCAGGGTCTTATGATAGAAATCTCGGGCTTCCCATACAGAGTTGAGATGATATTTTTGCTCACCGAATGTAATTATAATACCAAATGGCACATCCCATCTATACTGTATCTGATGGTTTCTGAGTTCTTTGACTAGAAAGGCATAATCTCTCCTGGCTCTTAACATTTGGGGTGGCATTTCTTTGAAGACAATCAAGTCCTGTCCGCCAATTTGTAGCCTGGTATTATAAGACTCTTGTAGTATCGCATTTCTAGACTCTCTTGTAGCAAAGTATATAATTACATCTCTAGGAAGCTGTCTCTGTTTTGCCGCCCATGAGTTATGACGATAAATTTTTTCGATCTGCCAGTCAAAATTGATTCCCGGTCTTCCCACCAGACGATTGAGGGCCTCTGAAAAAGTCTGTTTCAAGTTCTCCTGTTCGTTTTCACGCAGTCCCCCAACTCTTAATGCAAGCTCCATCTGTTTATAATTTATCATAACAATTTGTTTTTCTGCATTTTCAACTTTTTGTTGCATCACTTCAATTTTGGTTGTCAGGTTGGTGTTGGCTTCCTCCAGAAGCTCAAGCTTATCTTCCATTCCAGCAACATACTCTGTCAGTACAGTTACAAGTCCTACCATATCATCCTTTATTTTAGCAATCCTGGTATCAAGCTTATCACATAAGTCTGTAATAAGTTGCTTCATCTCCTCTCTAAATTCTCTAAGAGTCTCAAAAAGAAATTATTTCGTTAGCAAATCTCCAGTAGGGGGCGTAGAAGGTATAAGCTGCGACTTTGTGCCAAATGCATGAGATGTATTGCTAAAAGGACGTCTCCCCAACTTTGATTTTGGTGCCATTATTTCTTTTCTTCAAACAATTATTCAACAGTTATTCAAACTCGGCTGGCCCGTTATTTAGCTTACAAGGGAAGAAAGTATTATGTCCCCCCTAATTTGTTCATAGAAGTTTTTCAAAAGATGTCAGAAAAAAAGCGTTATAACAAGGCAAGTTTAAAAAGATTAGCATTATAATGAAAGGGTTCATATTCGTCTGTGTTTAGAGTGTCCCTTTATTGACAAGGAGGCTTTGGAGCTTTAAAAAATTGATAAGAGAGAAAAAGAAATTCTTGGTAGGTCTTCAAGGAAACAAATCTAATTAGTCAGAGAATGCTATCTGGCTGTTCCTTTGATCTTTCTCTCTGTCAGTCGTGCCAGGGAATTAGAGATATACCATTATAGCAAATGCAGAAGCTACAAAATCGCCATCTTGAATACAGTTACACAAAGGAGCTTTTATAGCATTGAAGCTAGGATTTTCCCTAGAAAAAATGAATAAAGTTCTCAGGTCCGGGCTCTGCTTGTATTAATTTCAGATAAAATAGTTTCAAAAATTGTCCTAAGGGGGGGTTTTTCCTTGCCTTGTGCTGCAAAAAACAGCTGAGATTTTCTGGCCGGAGGTATGACTCAGCTTTGGCCATCTCTCCCCTTCTGTTCGCAGCAAAAAAAAACAACTGCAAACTTCAAAGAAAGCTCTTACCAACTGGGTCTCTCACTGATATCTTCTTGCCTGAAGAAACAGATATCTACTGGATATTAAGTAGATAACGAACCAGAAATCTGGGGGCAGCTCAATTGAGCCGCCGGCGACGGCAAGGTCCCTCCCCGGAAATAGTGGATTTCATAGTAATGAAATTACACTTGATCTTATCCAAATGGTTGATAGGGATGAAACTGAAATGCTTGATAGCAAAAAGTCTAGTTTAGACAAAAAGTCTAAAGCTGAGGTAAAAATATCCAACTCACACTGAGTCTTAACTTTTTTGACAATTGAATTCCAGCCCAGAAAAAAATTTCTTACCTTCACATGACTCTGCTTTACAGCGCTCTTGCACTGAGAGTTGCAGTGGGAATTGTATTTCATCCATTTCTGCAGCATTTTATGCCACCAAACAGCACATATTCAGTTCTCTGAAATATGCTCCAGACTTCCTCTGGGCTTCTAGGCACTTCCTGACATGTCACAATTCAAGGAATACTTTAGAGATAGTTGTTGGTCTCCAAAGTTTGCTTCAGAAAATTACAGGATGTGGACTTTTTTCATCATCTCTCAATAGAGCTGTGTGTTTTGTGTGGCTTTGCTAGAATATTTAGAAGTTTCATATCCCAAAACAAACCCTAGATGAGTTTGCATTGCTTCAAATGTTCTGCATCTCATGAGTAGCAGTTACTTAGTATTTGTTTAATATCCAGCACTGCAGTCAATGTGAGTATAGTAGGTTTGTTTCTAATTGGGAATTAAGCTGTTTCTTTTGTAAATAAATGTACATAGCTTTATGTACATTTTAATGTCTTGAATAACAAAACTGAATGAACTTGATTCTAAGTGTCCTGGAATATTAATAGTTCATCATCTCTTCCATTTGTCCCAAAACAGAAATTATAGGAGCCTATTACTATTCCTGTCTGCATTTTCATCCATTTGCCAAGAGAGTCTTTTAAAGTTTTAATCCCAGGTTCATGTATTTAATGAGTAACTCTGATGACTACAATATTTCAAAGAGGAATAGTTGTCCTCCTAATTAGAAATTCTGAGTATTTGGGAAGCTGAATCAAATGATTAAAATGCACATAACCCAAATTGACATTGGGTATGCATGAATTATTCATAGTAGAGATGGTTGCCATATTTGTGTTTCTTTTTTTTTAAGCAAAACTTTTTTATTTTCCATTTTCATAACATATAATCACATGTATACTATTACATAGCCAATATCATATTGCACTAATTATTAATCACATCAGTTCGTCTTGCCATCAACTCCCGGAAAAAAAAGAAAAAAAATGAAAACCAATTATTGGCTCTTCTGCTCTCCATCCACCCCTTTCTTCTGCCTGTCTCCTCTCCTCCCTACTTCCTTTCTTCCTTCCATCATCCTTTTCTACTCTACTTCCTCTTACTTTCTCCTTCTCCTCTCTCCTCTTTCCACTATTCCTTATTCTCCTCATCTTCCCCCCCCTTGCCCTCTCTCCTATCCCTCTCTTCCTATCTTTCTTCTCTCCTCTACTTCCCATTCTTCCTCTCATTCATTTGGTGTATTTCAGCTTCTGAGCAAACTCCATTCTGTGTTGATGGTATTTATACTTCCATTTCAATATACATGACATATCTTAGTTTTAAAGAGAAAATAAGAGGAAACAATATACATGTACAATCATATTATTTTAAAACGTAACACCCCTCCTCAAGCCTAATATACTTCCCTCCCCTGACTTCCCAGAACCAATACACGGTATAAATCTTTAACAAAAACAGTTTAAAATATATTTGAAAAAATAATAAGAAATTAATAACATCTTTAAATTGAACTTAGCTTCTCCTTGCTAGGCTAACACTAAACAATTTATATCCCTCCTAATCTTAATCATACGCTATCTGGAATTTCTTACTCCCATATTTATTTTGAGTATAATCAATCCATTTTTTCCAGTCTTGTTTATATCTCTCGTTTGAGTAGTCCTTAAGATATGCAGATATTTTAGCCATCTCGGCTAAATTTGTGACTTTCAATGTCCATTCTTGGATAGTAGGCACATCTTCCTTCTTCCAGTATTGCACCACCAACAATCTAGCTGCAGTTATTAAGTGCAAAATCGAGTTAATCTCTACAGCTGTACAATCAGTAATTATACCTAACAAAAATAACGGGGGGGGGGGGGTAAACTTTATCCTTTTTTAAAGAACATTTTGTATAATCCACCATATTTTTATCCAAAATGCCTTAACCTTTTTGCAGGTCCACCATATATGAAAATATGTAGCGTCCCTAGAGTCACATCTCCAACACTTAGGTTGTAAATTCGGATACATAGAAGCCAACTTTTTAGGATCTAAATGCCATCTATAAAACATCTTGTAAAAGTTTTCTCTCAAGTTTTGGGCTTGTGTAAATTTTACGTTTCTTACCCAAATCCTTTCCCATGTATCCAGCATTATTGGTTCTTCAATATTTTTAGCCCACTTCATCATACAGTCTTTAACTAATTCTGTTTCGGAGTCCATCTGTATTATATAGTCTTTTTATATGCATTAAACTTTGATCTTTTATTTGTTTAAGTAAATTGTCCTCGACTTGCATAAAACCAATTTTTTGATCTGTTTTCCACCTGGTCTGTAGCTGTCCATACTGGAACCATGTTTTGATTACCTTTTCCTCTTTTAATTCATCCAAGAGTTTTAGTTGTAATACACCTTTTTCTTGGGTAAGAAGCTGTAAGTAATTATATCCTGATTTTGTAATATGTTCATATTTTCTATTGCATATCTAGGAATTGTCCACATGGGTATCTTATCATTTAATTTGTAATGATATTTTTTCCAGACCCGCAGTAGAGCATTCCTTAAAATATGACTTTTAAAATTCTTGTCCACTTTTTTGTTATATAGCAACTAAGCATGCAAGCCATATACCAAATCATGCCCCTCGATATTAAGTATTCTATCATTTGTTAAATTAATCCAATCACTAATTACAGATAAAGCTACTGCGTCATAGTATAATTTTAAATTGGGTAATTTCAAACCTCCCCTCTCACGCACATCTTGCATTATTTTTAGTTTTACTCTCGGCTTCTTCCCTGCCCATACAAATTTATTAACACCCTTCTGCCATTCTAGCAGGTTCACATTTTTTTTAAGTATTGATAGCATTTGGAAAAGAAATAAGAATTTAGGTAGAATATTCATTTTCACTGCTGCTATTCTTCCCAGCAAAGATAACTGTAATTTCTCCCATTTTTTCATCTCTGTCTATATGCTATGCCAAAGTGGTTCATAATTATACTTATATAGCTTCCCATTTGAGATTGAAATATGAACTCCTAAATATTTGACCTTTTTAACTATTTCACATCGTGTCATTCCTTCTAGGTCTTCCTTTTGTTTAGTATTCATATTTGTAGCTAATATCTTTGTTTTCCCTAAATTTATTTTGAATCCAGACACTTGACCATATTGATTAATCATATTCATTAAGACTTTACTAGATTCCTGCAGTTGGGTTAATATTATAACCAAATCATCCGCAAAAGCACGTACTCTATATTCTTGCTGCCTAATCTTAATTCCCTGTAAGACCTCCGACCCCCGTATTTTATTCAACAGTATTTCCAAAGTTATGATAAATAATAATGGGGACAAGGGGCAACCCTGTCTTGTACCTTTTTCAATTTGAAAAGAGTCTGTTAAACTTCCATTAACTATAATTTGAGCTGTTTGTTGTTGATATATTGCTTTGATTGATTGTAAGAAATGTTCTCCTATTTGCATTTTTTGCAGTATTTTCAGCAGGAATTGCCAATTGACTTGATCAAAGGCTTTCTCAGCGTCTAGAAATATGAGTGCAGCAGGGATTTGGTTATTCTTTCCCAAATATTCTAGTGTATTAACAATTATTCTTACATTACTTCTCATTTGTCTCCCTTGAATAAAACCTGTTTGATCATTATGAATCAATTGTTGAATAACCAACATTAACCTATTTGCTAGTATTTTAGTAAAGATTTTATAATCTACATTAAGTAATGATATAGGTCTATAATTTTTTGGTTGGGTAATATCTTGATCTTGATTGATTTTGGGTATCAGGGATATAAAAGCTGTCTTCCAAGATGGGGGTACCTTGCCTTCCATTTGAATCTTATTAAATAATTCCTTAAGAGGTTCTACCATTTCTAATTGTAGATTTTTATAATAAGCCGCTGTCAAGCCATCTGTACCTGGTGCCTTCCCTGCCTTTAACTGTTTGATTACCTGTAGAATTTCCCCCAAAGTTATTGGTTGATTCAATCTCTCCCTCTGCTCAGCTTTAACTATGGGTATTTTTTCTTTATCCAGGTATCTCACTATATCTAGACTTTGAATTTAATCCCCCTTGTACAATGCTATAAAGAATTCACGAAAGACCTTTTGAATCTCCTCCTGTTGGTACACTTCTTTCCCTCTGTAGTGTAATTTCGCTACGTTACGAGTTTTTTGTTTTTTCCTAATCAGGTATGGTAACCATCTACCAGATATATTTGCATTACAGAAAGTGTTATGTTTTGCATATAACAGACTGGTAGCTACCTGGTCTGAGATCAGCATATTAAATTGGTCTTTTAATAAGGTAATTGCTTCTTTAGTCTTTTTATCTCCTGGTTTTAATATTAACTCTTGCTCTTTCTTCCTAATTTCATCTTCCAGTTCAGTTCGCTTTTCCCCCTGTTTGCATCTATGTAATCTATTTAAATTTATCAAAGCTCCTCTCATATATGCTTTACTTGATTCCCATACTATTTCCATAGATGTACCCTTATTCATATTAAATACAAAGTATTCTGTTAACAATTTTTTTACATTCATTAATATATTTCTCATATCTAAATAAATTTTCATTCAATATCCAAGACCTTCTTGCTTGCGTCACACCTCCCAACTCCATCCAAACCGGATTATGATCTGATAAAACTCTGGCACATATCTTTGTCTTCTTTACCCTAGAAAGCAAATCATTGATAGTTAGTATGAAATCAATTCTAGAAAAGGATTAGTGTCTATCAGAAAAGAAGATAAAATCGTATTCTTCTGCATTTCTTTCTCGCCAAATATCTCTCAGTTCAAAATCATCCATCATATCAAAAAAGGATTTAGGTAGTTTCACTCTCATTTGAGTATTTGGCCGAGAAGCCTTCTTATCTTTCTTGGTATCCATAACATTGTTCCAGTCACCCAATAGTATGCAGGACCTATAATCCCACTATACTAATTTAGCATGGAGCTTTTTATAAAATCCATTTTGTTGTTGGTTGGGAGCATATATTCCCAGTAGCAATGTCCTTTTCCTTTCTAGTACCAAATCTATTGCAATGTATCTTCCTTGGGGGTCTGCTTCAATTAATTCAGCTTTCATATCCTTCCTTAAGTAGATGACTATACCATTTTTCTTCTCTGAAGCAGAAGCTATAAAGTGTTGTCCAAGTCTTGTATTAATCAAGTATTTTTGATCAGTTGATCTAATGTGAGTTTCTTGCAAACAAATTATATCATTCTTGAACTGTTTAAGATAGTGATTTATTTTCTTCCTTTTCTGTGGGGAATTTAATCCATTAACGTTCCACGTTAGGAACATAGTTGTCATCTTTGGCTCCCTGAAGCTTTTTTAGAGCCATCTGGACATCCTGGAATTTAATCTTTGGTCTGGCTCCTCCCACTGCTTCTGAACTAGTACCTATGGCATCTTGACTGGTAACAGGTGCTTGTTGTGATTGTTGCTTCTTTAATTCTTGGTCCATTCGTCTGGTAATCACACGGGTTTGTCTTTGTTCCTTGGCTCCTTGTACTTCTGAGAGAGAAAGTTGATCGAACCTTGTTGATACTTGTGTAGTTTGCTGTCTATCTTATCCTTCTTATTCTCTTTCTCTAGGTCCAGGCGGGGCAAAGTGTCCAGACTTCAATATATTATTGTAAAAGTCTCGGGCCTTCCATACTGAATTAAGACGCTATCTGTGCCCCTGATAAATGAGTGCTAGACCGACTGGTGCATCCCATCTGAACTGTAGCTGACGATTTTTAAGCTCTTCAACTACAAAAGCATAATCTTTCCTAGATCTTAGCATTTGAGGTGGTATCTCCTTCAAAATAGTCACCTCCTGACCCCCAATTTGAAGCTTGGTTTTATAAGACTCTTGCAATATCATATTTCTCATATCTCTTGTAGCAAAGTACACCACAATGTCTCTTGGTAGTTGCTTCTGTCTGGCAAGCCAGGAGTTAACATGATAAACCTTTTCAATTTGCCATTCAAAATTCCCACCTGGACTTCCCATCAGATTATCGAAGGCTTCTGAAATAATCTGTTTCAAAATTTCCTGGTTATTTTCACGTAAACCTCTTATTCTTAATGCAAATTCCATTTGTCTATACTGTAACATAATAATTTCTTTTTCAGTATCTCCAACTTTTTGTTGAACCACATCCATTTTCGATACCAAGTTAATATTGGAATCACTAAGATCTTCTAATCTACAATTCCAGAGACATATTCTGATAGCGAATTAAAAAAACCCAACATGTCGTCCCTGATCTTCTGAACCCGAGTTTCAAGTTTATCAGATAGTTCTTTATGAGCAACAGATATCTCCTCCTTAATTTTTGTTTCCATTGCAACTGTGTGATTTTTAAAAGCTTCAGCCAGTTCTTTCTGAAAAATTTCTTTAGTCAACGACTCCCCTGCAACAATGGGGGGGGGGGGGGAATGACTGTAATTTCGGACCGGGAGCGGGGGAGATGCCTGCACTTTTTGAAACATTAGAAGGAGTGGGGGGGGCACCTTTTGCCTAGAAGCCATTCCAAGTTTAATCTTCTTCTGTGTGTGTGTGTGTGTGTGTGTGTGTGTGTATTTGTGAAATGATTTTTATACTTTTCCAATATATTTCTGGCAGTCATGAGTAATCACTAGCTGTTATACTTAATGGCTTTAACAATTATGGTGGCACCTTTTTTCTATTCAGCTGCTATGAATATATTTTTTACATTGCCTCTATGATCTAGGACTGCAGGAAGTTTCATTTACTATATCATAAATCTTGTAGTTTGTTATACATTAAGGTCTATTCTGATGTTACTACAGTAATTTTGAGATAGGTACATCCAAGAACATTTTAAGACAATTCAAGATCCTTGAGACAGCTGATTATCTTACTGATAATTTCATTTCCCTCATCCCAGGTAAGGTAACACTTGAATAGGATAATATACCTACATTGTAGTATTTCTTCCTATATTGGAATATAAGTCACAAAACTTTTCTTACTGTTATGGTGCACAGAGAAGATTCTTAAATATAATCCTGGATCATCTGTTGGAAAATTAAATTACTAGAAAAACAATTTAAAGTTGTCAAAGATTCTCCTATCACAAGTTCTCTGCTCCTTCAAGACTGTGGCACAATATCTGTTTCTCCATGCATATTTGGTATTTGTGATTGAAAACCATTTTTCAACTCATGGCTACTACCATCTATTAAATTACATTGAATTTTCAAACTAAAGGAGGGCAACTTTTGAAATTGCTCTCATATATGGTATACACTTTTGCTTTAAGATGTATAAAATTAAATTGAAAATTTCATTTATTTATCTTATAGCATATGTTTTGCTTTATTTGCTTTTTAGATGATCATGCCTCTATACTTTTATATACCTGTTTGGCAATAGTTAGACATACCCTTTTCAGATACAATATAATTAAGTGTAATAATAATGTATACGGTTTTACTTTCTGAGAACACAAGATTAATAAAGCAAGGTAACCAGGATGCATGGATAGAAAGACTAATGCCAGTTTTCATTTTAATTTAACTCAGTAAATTTATGTGCAGAGGCTATTGAGTTGTAATTTCATTTATTTATTTTTTTGTTTTTTTTTAAACAGTTACTGGGGACACAGAATGACAGATTTTTCCTTCCAGCTTTAGCCTATTTAGAAGATATTTCTAAGCAAAAGTACACCATCTGCCTTTCCTAACATTTAATTTGATGTACTGCAACAGTGGAATTTTGGGAGATGCAACCAGACAATTCACCACTAAAGTTCCAAATAGCCAAGCATTATTAAGTTGTCTTAGTATTCTGTTGTGCAGGTACTGTACGCAATGAGAAAAGTGGTGCCTTTTAATGATGCTTTTGCCTTTATGATTTCTTCAAGAAAGATTATGTTTATGCATATATGCTTGGATATACAGGTAGTCTTCAATTTACAACAGTTCATTTAGTGACTGAAGTTACAACAGCAATGAAAAAAGTTATTTATAACCATTTTTCACACTTATGACCATGGTCACATGATTTACATTCAGATGCTTGATAACTGATTCATATTTATGACAATTGCAGTGTGCTGAAATTGTGTGATTCCCTTTGGCGACCTTCTGAAAGCCAATAGGGAAATCAGATTCACTTAACAGCTGCGTTACTAATTTAACAACAGCAGCAATTCAGTTAACAAATGTTGTAAAGTTGTAAAATGGGGCAAAATTCGCTTAACACATTTCTTATATAGTAACATAAGTTTTGGGCTCCATTGTGGTCATAAGTTGAGGACTACTTGTATGTGGATGAATCAAAATTGTTTACCAGTCATTTTCTAACTTTTTTGACTTCCCTATTTAATCCATTGCCCTGGCATTTCTTGATAGTTCCCCACTCAAGTACTAACTAGCATCAACTTTATTTAGTTCTTCAGGATCATTTAGTTATTTGTGCACATGCATAAAATGTTCATATGATTTGTTGTTCTTTGCTTTGGAATCTAATAGGAAAAAAAACAATAGCTAAAAAGCTTCTATCAACATCCTTCCCAATCTATTTTTAAGCAAAGGATTAAAATAGATCCTTTGCATGCACATGCAGACCTAATTTATAGATGTATTTATTTATAATAGCTATCACCCTGTGCATAGAATTAGAAAACTAATTGCAGATGTAAGACTTTTTGAAGAATAATTTTATGTAGTCAAAAACAAAGAGTGGATGTGAAGAAATATTTTTAATCTCTTTGTTATGATTATTTGTTTCTCCCTTATCATATTCATAGAAAAAAGCAATACCATTAATGTGGCACACAAATATCTTCCACTACTATTATTAACACTCTGCTTTTTCCGGCGGGGCGGTGGTGGCAGCAGCGGCTACTTTAAGTGCTCCCTTGTCTGTCTCAGAGCCGGGGCCACTCCAGGCCGCCGGCCGCTGACACGTGCTCCTGCAAGAGCCTCTGGGCAGCGCCGGGAGGCCGCAGAGAAGCTTCGCTCCGTTTTTCACTCAGCCTTCCCCCAGAGGCGATCCGGGACTTCCAGCGGCGGAGCTTGGAGAAGCAGCGGACGCAGGCCGGGACAGCGGGGGGGCAGCGGGGCACTTTGCATTGCGGGAGCCACCAAGCGCCTTTGCTGCAGACCTGGGCGCTTGGTTGCTCCCGCGATGCAAATCCCCCCCCCCCCGCCAAGCCTCACCAGGTATCAACCTCACCGCACGTCACTGTATATGGTAGTTCATTGGCCTAATGAACTATGAGTCTATTGATGTTCTGTCTGTTGTGAAAGAATTTTACTGCTTGGGGGAAGATGGTGTTTTGTCTTCAGATGCACAAGTGTATTACATGTAGCATCTTAGGTCAGCATGCCACTCACATTCATAGAGGCATCCTGGCTTCTGTGAGTCCAAGCTTCAGTAAGCTCTTATGGAAAACGTAAGTCAATATAAAACACAATGGCTAAGATAGACTAGAATTGGAAATTGTAATGAGATTAAGCCACTATTGCATCATATTCACTTTGCAAGCCTAAAATTAAAATTCTGGTAGTAACCTTCTAAGGTTTTCATGCTTGAGGCCACATGTTTCAAAATCCTTTTTCATATTGCACAATGTTGCCTCAACCGTTTAGTGAGCTGACCCAATTCTGAGTTGATCACAATGTTAGCCCCTCTTCCCTCAAGCTTCATCCATAAAACCATTTTTAAAGCTGGTAGATACCAGTTGGTGCATTTGACATTCAGTCAAGGACTGTTAGAAAGATAACTGCAGTCATTCAAGAAATGTCAAATTTCTTGGCTAGATTCAAGATTGCAAAGATAGAATGTTCTGCTTGATTGGATAAAATCCCTCAAAAGGTTAACTTTCAAAAGTCTGCCACTTTTAGCAAAACTTAAAAATGTTAGGAAATACGGACTTTCCTAAAATGGACTTTGCTAACAATACTGAGTTGGAGGCCCAAATAATTTCTACAACTATCCTTTCTTCAATAAAGCTTTTGTATTTGCTGAAACCCGTCATGTTACAAAAGCAGGTAGCAAGTAATTTGTTTGTCACTAGTGATTTTCTCAGGCATTCTGGAGCTGAGATATTTACATCAGTTGTTTCTTACATTTTTTCTTTCTCATGCAATTCATTAGCTAAGAAAAGAAAATTCTTATTAAAACCAACTCTACGTATTAAACTCTATGATTGCACACCTTCTCTTGAGTTTGAGGTCTGGCAAAAAATGTTAAGTTCTACAGCATATTTTGAGCAGAATGATATGTTTTTCATAACATTAATTGTTGAGGAGTGAAGTTCTTTTCAGCTGGATAGATTAGGATGTGTCTGGAAGTTACCGTAAGTTCTTCCTTCAACAGCCTGTGAGGTTTTAAAATACCACTGTTGTTAGCTTATAATACAATGGTATTTGAAGAAACATCTTCTCATTTATGAGCACCCTGACCATAAGGACATCTTCAGAAGCCCTTCTGAAAGTTCCTCACCTGACCTTTGGGAGTCACTAATTGGAGTGGAGAAAATATCCCGGAGATGGAATATTCTCCTGACAGTGACCATCCACACAAATTTGCCCATTTTCTCAGCTCTTTCAATTTTCTTGCCATTTGCTACTCTCCCGAGTTTTGTAGCAATTTGTTTCTATGGCTGTTTTAATTGTGGCCTTACTGGATTTTTGTCTTGCTATTATTTTTGTTTTCAGTTCATTTCAAACCTGAGAGTTTTTGTTATGGACCCAATAACAAATGTTAGAAACAAATCTTTAAAAAAAAGAAGAAAAAAAAAAGACTGTTTTGAAGCAAGTACTAAAAGTCCTGGACTTTATGACTAGAAATGTGGCCCATGTCTTTGTATTCCCAATTTAATTCTGTTTAATAATGCCATTATGTTTACTGCTAGACCTGTGCAAAGTTTAACTCTAATCCCAATATAAATGTTGCCTTGCACTCATACCTGTATAGACAGATGAAAACTGGGAATAGTTGCAAAATCTGAGGCTTGTAAAGATTTTAAGGTTACTTTAAAGGTTTCACAAAGAGAAGCTTCATGCTGTTTGTGAATCTCTATTTCAAATACTTTGCATAGCCCTGTTTCTTAAATCATGTGCTTAGAGCAGGGCTGTCAAACTCCCGGCCTGCAGGCCAGATATGTCTCGCACTGTCCATGCCCAGGCCCGGTTTAGCGAAGGAGAAAAAAGTCATCTCATGACACTGCCATGATGACGTGAGTTTGACACCCCTGACTTAGAGTAAAGGTAAGCAACTTAGTGACTGTCATATGTTTTCAATGGCAGATCTTATAATCGTTTGCCATTGGCCATGTTGCTGAGGTCAATGGGAATTGAACCCAGTACCTAGGAGACCCCTGTCTTAGTGCCAATATATTCTTCTAACATCTATTAAGAAAGAAACTTTTTTTCATTATATAACTGAACTAAATTTATTTTCGTCAACTAGTTGCAAACATTGCTTTGCAAAGAAGCTGAGGAAATTTTCCAGTCATTGTTTTACTCTGAGTCAACTGACAAATTAAATGAAACTGGAAGAAGGAATAGTCCTCTGGTATAACAATGCTGTCTGAAAATGCAGTCTGTCCTCATTCAGACTGTACCCATCTTTATAATATTGAACAGCAGCTGTCTGCACACAGAGCATCCGGAAGACAATCATGGCCATTGTTCCTTCCACTTATGACAGGCACAGTCATCTTTAGGGGCATCCTCCATTTGGGGAAGATGCAGGAGCACCATGTCTTTGACCCTGCTTTTGTTACTTCCTTTCAATGTTTCAGACAGCACATCACTGTGAAGTATTGATTGATTACTGTCCCTTGTTTCTCAAATTGCCCATCAAACCTCAGGGATGGTTTCCTTTTAGATTTAGCCAACTATTTGGTTATTTTCTATTGCAAAGTTAATGATGATGTCTATGTTGGAGCCAAGAGTTTCTACTTTACTAAATATGTAAATAGTGTCTTTGAGCAGTGAATCTTAAGATGACTAAGTTGGGAAACATCAAACTTTTTTTTTCTTGTTCTTTGACAGAATGAAGGTCATTCTATAGTATAGCCTTTATTGTCATTCTACAAAATAAATACAATGAAATTGGTTATTGGTTATTTGAAATATTTTTCAGACCAGGCTGCCAATTTCCTTTCAGATACAGATGCTAAGGGTTTCTTAAAGGAAACAAATGCAGAAATACAGGTGGTCCTTGTTTACTGATTTCCCACTATAGTGGTTGGCTGTAACTGTGTAAAAATGTTTTGTGACCAATCCATCACATCCTATTGTAATCACCATTCAGGTGCTTTGCAACCTGTGTGCATTTATGATAATTGTAGTATCCCACAGTCATGTAAGTGCCATTTGTATGCTTCATAACTGCTGTGATCAGGCATAGTTAATAGCGAAAGTAGGAATAAAATCTTATATTATGGTCATATGGATTTTCATTTAATGACCCAAAGGGTATTGAAACCATAACCCCATTGTGGCCATTCTATTAATATGATTTTATAGTATGGATGCAAATATTTGGTTTGGAGAAAAGAAAATGTGAGCAATGTTTAATCAATGAAATGAAAAGTAATTTCAGTATGAAATGTGTCCATTATGAATGGATCTCCCTCATTTGATAATATATAGCCTTGGGAATATACTTAAAGGTAAAGGTTCCCCCACACATGTGTGCTAGTCGTTTCCAGCCCTAGAGGTGGTGCTCATCTCCATTTCTAACCCCAAGAGCCAACACTGTCTGAAGATGTCTCTGTGGTCCCTACTTTTCTACTTGCATTTTTTTCATGCTTTCGAACTGCTAGGTTGGCAGAAACTGGGACAAGTAACAGGAGCTCACTCCATTATAAGGCACTAGGGATTCAAACTGCTTAACTACTGACCTTCTGATCAACAAGGTCAGTGTCTTAGCCACTGAGCCACTGCGTCCCTCAGGAATATACTTACATACTTACAAATGTGACTCATTCTTTAGTAACTGGGATCTGAGTTCATATTTTAACTGTGTCTGAGAAATAAGTGCATTCTATTCTTTTGATGGTGAGTTGTTGTTGTGGTGTTGTTTGGAGAATTCCAATGTGTGTGAAACATTGGAATTCGCCAAAGCATCAGAAGACAGGACAAGGAGCAACAGGTGGAAACCAACCTAGAACTAAGGAGAAATTTCCTGACAGTTAGTAAAAATTAATCAGTAGATCAACTTGCCTCCCAAAGTTGTGGGTGCTCCAACACTGGAGGTTTTAAAGAAAAGATTAGACAAGCATTTCTCTGAAATGGTTGATCGGGGGTTGGGCTAGATGACCTCCAAAGTCCCTTCCAACTCTTTCATTCTGTTATTATGTTACTAGATTACATTACAAGCTTCTTTTCTTTGCATTGTCTTTTAGGACAAAACTTATCACTGCTTCATATGCATATATACTCCCAAAGCTGACCAGAATCTGTTTTTCTCAGATTCCGATTTCATGCAAAATGGCTCAAACAGATGTTGTCTACCAAATGGCCCTTGGAGAAATGGATGTTGTCATTGATGTTCTAATAAATATCCAGAAAATATGGCAATGCTTCGATTTCAGAAAATAGCAACAGTGATATCTTCTACATGGCAAACATTTCTTATAGACTGAAGTGCTACATGGTTTTTTTATACCTCTTTCATCTTTTCAGTGACAAAGAATAGTATGATAAAGCAGTGGTCCCCAACCTTTTTATCGCCGCGGACCAGTCAGCCTTTGATAATTTTACCATGGCCCGCTGAGCGCGCGCAGGGGTGGGGAGGCGTTGTTTTAAATCCACCTTCCCAATTCAACACCTGAATCATATCCCACCTTCCATTTTGTATGTAGATTTTAAGGAATAAACAGCTGAATTAATCAAGGTCAAAGATAAAAAGAGCAAGGGCAAAATTAAATAAGCCAGAGGATAGCAATGTAAAAAGAATACAGTATTAAGGAGAGAAAGGAGAAGAAAAAACCTCGCTTCTGCTGAGGTCAGGGAAATGTTTGATACTGATCTGGCTGGGTAAGAGTCCAAGAGTCCATATCGCCAATAACTACGCGTGGGGGGAAAGGAAATGTGTTTTGTGAGGAAGAGAAAGAGCGCGCTTCACCGATGCCCGTTGGCGAAATTTTGGAAGAGAGGCAAGAGACTTCAGGCACCGAGCCCCCACCCCTGGCTGCGGCAACTGGAGTGGGCGTGAGGCAGGGAAGGGGTGGGCAAGACCGCCGCTTTTCCACCGTGCGCTGCAATAGCGGCAGCGGCGGCCTGAATCTGGCGACTGCCCCTCACCACCTCAGGCGGCGATCATACCCTCCCCTTTCCTGCACTACCATTAGACTCCTCTCAGCCCCCCACCCACGCCCGCGGAGGGCGCACGTGGGCCAAAATCGTGCACCCCCCATCTCCCCTCAAAAGACCCCCCCGCCCTCGGCTACCCGATGTTCTCTCTCTCTCTCTCTCTCTACCTCTCCCGCCGTTCCTTCTCACAAGCCAAGGCCGGGCGGGGAAGCGCCGTCTCCGTCCCAGGCGCGCCGCCCCTCCCTGGGCAACTCGGAGACGACTGAGCCGAGGAGGACAGCGAGAAAAAGAAGAGAGCGGCCAGCAACGACCGCCGGGGAAGCCGCCAGGGCCTCCAAGGGCTCCGCTTCCAGCGCATGGTCCGCCCCCTCCTCGCCTCGCTTCCAGGCGAGCCGACTGAGGCGAGAAAGGAGAAAGAGGCGGAGGCGTTCACTGAGGGGACGGCTGACTCGGGGAGGGGGCAGAGGTGGTGTAGTAGTGGGGGATTCTTCCTCCTCGCCTCACTTGCTCCTGTGCTTCCGCGCAGCTCCCCCCCTCCGGCGACGGCGCTGCATGAGTGAAGAGTCAGCCGTTGCATGGCCCCCGGCCGCTGCGCGGCCCGGTGCCAGGTACTCCACGGCCCGGCACCGGTCCACGGACCGGGGGTTGGGGACCACTGTGATAAAGGAAGGCAGAAAACCATTTCATCTTCATTCTATATCTTTACCTTCTTAAAATACACTGCATTAAATTCACGGCTATTCCTTCGGGAAAAGACTATAGGACTACAACCTTTTCCAGGTGTCCCTATTAGAGTCTGATGAATTCAGACATGTGGTATTAAAAGACAATGATACCTGCTGGACATTGAAGTTTCTGTATATGTTGGCATTATTTGAAATTGTAGGCGAGACAAAATTGCACAGCAGTGGCTCTCAATTCATAGATAGTTATGTGTTCTTCCTCTTTTTTTACACTCTAATAACCATCATCCTGGATAGAACAAGGGATTATCTGATGCTGAAATTTCAACTGAAGAAGCAATGTTCAATAGGTTGATTTTTATCCAATAAGTCTGTGTCAATTGAGGGTAATTTAAACATTTTCCCCTGATTGAGATGTTATTTTCATTTAAAGCTGAGATCTCTCATAAATTGCCTATAGACAAAGTCCAGACCTGTGTTAAGTGCTCCAATGCCATTCCTCAAAGGACAAGAGATACAGTAGAACCTCTGGTCATGACCATAATTTGTTCCATAACTTTGGTCACAAACCGATTTGGTCATAACCCAAACCAAATTTTGGAGATTTGGCATTTACAAAAAAAAAAAAAAAAGGCACCGAAGGGGAAATCAGCCACACACACACACAAAAAGTGATTTTTTTGGTTGGAACCTGATTTGGTCATGGTCAGAAGCATTAATGACCAGAGGTTCTACTATGTGGATGGAGCATCAGTTTGCAAAATTAATTGTCCTATAATATAAGTTCAATGGGGAAAGAAATGTCCAACTAGGTACTGAAATCAGCTTCTTGAGCTGCCATTCCTCTTTCATTTTAGCAATAGCGCTAGCAATAGCACTTAGACTTATATGCCAATTCATAGTGCTTTTACAGCCCTCTTTGCAGAGGGTTTATAGAGTCAGCCTATTGCCCCAAACAATCTGGGTCCTCATTTTACCTACCTCAGAAGGATGGAAGGCTGAGTCAGCCTTTTAGCCGGTGAGATTGGAACTGCTGAACTGCAGCTAGCAGTCAGCTGAAGTAGCCTGCAGTACTGCACTATAACCACTGTGCCACTTCAGCTCTTCATCTATAGGACACTCTGGACTTGTTATATTCATAATTGCTTTTTTTATTGCAACAAAACACAGCTTTGCCTCTGAAGTGTCATGCCATTCAGATCACAACTCTCTTCAGCAGATGAACCATTTTTTCTCCCTTTGTTCAATCTGCTAATAATATTTAAAAGAACAGGTTCACCATTTAATCTCTGTCATCCTTTCCAGATTTTTGGAATTGTTTAATCTTTAGCAGATGGCTGAAAAATGAAAGGCTTCCCACACCTCCCCTCAGCAGGAGGAGAAGGCTTGCTGAGTTTTTGGGCCATGAATACATTTAATCAAGTTACCAAAAGCAAGAGAAGCTGCGGGAACAGTTTGGAGCTGACTGTATGATTGTTGAAAACCTTAGGCAGTAAATGACCTCATCAACCTGAGCCTCATGCTTAATATACCTTAGCTAGAGTTTGGAAGTCACCATACGGCTTCATCTAAATACAGAACTGAAGAACCTAAAGTCTCTTTATGGGTTTTAAAGGCAGCTGTTTCAGTTTTCTCCCATATAATTTCATTCTCTTTCTTTCTGTAATAGCCTCGTAAGTCCTCGGACTTACGAATGACAGCTCGGCAGCAGCCAGGTGCATCTTAGCCAATCAGACGCGCCTGCGGGTTGCCAGGCTGTCATACGAAAGGCTATTGGCTCGTCCATCTGACAGCTCTATATAAAAGGCTGTTAGACGGAGGAGAGGTGCCGGTCTACTTACAGTTACTGTTCTTGCCTGTAATAAACGGTTCTTGAAGGTTACCTCAGAAGCCTCTTCATATTTACTGCCGCCGATCTAACACTTTCCACTCTTTAAATCCTCCATTTTCCATTTAACTAACACCATTTTTCCTGTGACTGATTGGAAATAGCTTAATATTTTACTTACAACATGTGTGTGCATGTGTGTTTGCATATGTGCCTTTGAGTCAGGATTTGTTTTTAATTCATGGCAACTGCCTAGAAAAGTAAGGTGACCAGACGTCCCACTTTCGGCGGGACAGTCCCTCTTTTGAACAATTTGTCCTGCGCCCGGTTTTTTTTTTAAAGTCCCGATTTTTTTAAGTTATGAAAAAGCCTCCAGCTGCCGAGGCTCTCCTAGCAACTGGGAGTGTATATTCTTATTTGAGCCGAGCGCATTCCTGCCCATGAGTCCCTGGGAGCTGTTGCCAATGGCTGAGGGAGGAGAAGACTTTACTCCATGTGGAGACCGCGGGCTTCCCTCATGGATTTTTTCTTCTTCTGTTGCTTTGAGCAGTCCCTCCCTCCCCCCTCTCTCTTTCTCTCTCTCTCGGAGCTGGTGGGCTGCCTCCAAGGCTGTCCAAAGCTCAGCTTCTCCCCTGCCCCCGCCCTGGACTGCTGCTTCGCCTCGGCTGCTCGGGGCTTCTAAATTGGCATTGTGTGTTGTTTGAGGAGGGGATTACTGTGCCATAGAAACACAGTGTATGTCTCACGTGGCTGATAACGTGGTCTCTACAGAAGAGGTAATTTTAAAAACTTCGGAGCGAATCCAGATAGAGGGGAGAAAGAGGCTGAAGGAGTGTGTGCACAGGAGGGGGAATTTTCTATTCTTTAAATAATATTTCATTTTCATTTTCATAACACACACTCACATGTATACTATACATAGCCAATATCATATAGTATTAAACAATAATTACATCAGTTCCTCTTGTCAACAATGCCCCAGAAAATAGAAACCCATTATAGCTCTTCTGCTCTCCATACACCTCTTTCTTCTACCACCCTCCAACTTTCTATATTCCCTCCATCATCCGTTTCTACTCTACTTCCCCTCCCGTTCTACTACTACTCTCTCTACAATCAACTCCTCCTTATCCTTCTCATCTTCTCTCCTTACCCTCCCTCCTATCCTTCTCTGCCCATCTTTCTTTTTTCCCACTCCTCCTCTTCTTGGTGTATTTCCGCTACATGTCAATATGCTTAGCCTATCCTATTTTTAAAGAAAAAGTAGTAATAATAATAGTGATGAGAATATAAAATAAAGGAAAAAAAACAGTATACATGTGGAGTCAAATTACATTGAAATCTAACACATCTCATCTAACCTGATATATATCCCTCCCCCCCCCGACCCCCCTCCCCCCCACAACCTACCCCCCCCCCGAATTCCCAGAACCCATACACGGTATAGATTTTTAACAAACATAGTCTAAGATATATTGAGAAAAAAAGAATAAGAAATTAATAACATCTTTACATTGAACTTAGCTCCTCCTTGCTAAACTAACTTTAAACAATTTAAATCATTCCTGATCTTAAGCATAGGCTATCTGGAATTTCTTAGTCCCGTATTTATTTTGTATATAATCAATCCATTTTTTTCCAGTCTCGTTTATATCTCTCATTTGAGTGGTCTTTAAGACATGCAGATATTTTAGCCATCTCGGCTAAATTTGTGACTTTCAATGTCCATTCTTGAATTGTAGGCAAGTCTTCCTTCTTCCAGTATTGCGCCACCAACAGTCTTGCTGCCATTATTAAGTGCAAAATCAAGTTAATCTCTACCACTGTACAGTCAGTAATTATACCTAAGAAAAATAACTGAGGAGTAAACTTTATCCTTTTTTAAAGAATATTTTGCATAATCCACCATATTTTTATCCAAAATGCCTTAACCTTTTGGCAAGTCCACCATATATGGAAATATGTAGCATTGAGAGAACCACATCTCCAACATTTGGGTTGTAAATTTGAATACATAGAAGCCAACTTTTTAGGATCTAAATGCCATCTATAGAACATCTTGTAAAAATTTTCTCTCAGGTTTTGGGCTTGTGTAAATTTCACATTTCTTACCCAAATTCTTTCCCATGTATCCAACATTATTGGTTCTTCAATATTTTGAGCCCACTTTATCATACAATCTTTAACTAATTCTGTTTCGAAATCCTTCTGTACTAATACATTGTATATCCTCTTTATATGCATTAAACTTTGATCTCTTATTTGTTTAAATAGAATATCCTCAACTTGCATGAAACCAATTTTTTGATCTGTTTTCCACCTGGCCTGTAACTGCCCATACTGGAACCATGTTTGAATTACCTTTTCCTCTTTTAATACATCTAAGGGTTTTAGTTGTAATACACCCCTTTCTAGGGTAAGAAGCTGTCTGTAAGTAATTCTATCCTGTTTTTGTGCTATATTCATATTTTCTATTGCGTGTCTAGGAATTGCCCACATGGGTATCTTGTCATTTAATTTGTATTGATATTTTTTCCAAACCCGCAATAAAGCATTCCTTAAAATATGACTTTAAAAAATTTTGTCCACTTTTTTTTTGTACAACAGGTAAGCATGCCAGCCATATACCAAATCATGTCCCTCGATGATATTAAGTATCCTATCATTAGTTAAATCAATCCAATCACTGATTACAGATAATACTACTGCATCATAATATAATTTTAGGTTGGGTTATTTCAAACCTCCCCTCTCACGCACATCTTGCATTATTTTTAACTTTATTCTCAGCTTCTTTCCTGCCCATACAAATTTATTAATACCCTTCTGCCATTCTAGCACATTCACATCTTTTTTAAGTATAGGTAACATTTGGAAAAGAAATAAAAATTTGGGTAAGATATTCATTTTCACTGCTGCTATTCTTCCCAACAAAGATAACTGCAACTTGTCCCATTTTTTCATCTGTCTGTATACTATGCCAAAGTGGTTCATAATTATACTTATATAATTTCCCATTTGAGGTTGAAATGTTAACTCCCAGATATTTGACCTTTTTAACTATTTCACATCCTATCATTCCTCCTAGTTCTTCCTTTTGTTTAGTATTCATATTTATAACTAGTATTTTTGTTTTCCCTAAATTTATTTTAAAACCAGACACTTGACCATATTCATTAAGATCATACTAGATCATACTAGATTCCTGCGGTTGATCCAATATTATAACCAAGTCATCCGCAAAAGCACGCACTCTGTATTCTTGCTGCCTAATCTTTAGATCACCCAAACCCCGTATTTTGTTCAGCAGTACTTCCAAAGTTATAATAAACAATAGTGGAGACAAGGGACAACCCTGTCTTGTACCTTTTCCAATTTGAAAAGAGTCTGATAAACTTCCATTGACTATAATTTGAGCCGTTTACTGTTGATATATTGCTTTGATTGATTGTAAAAAACTTTCTCCTATTTGCATTTTTTGCAGTGTTTTCAACAGAAATTGCCAGTTAACTCGATCAAAGGCTTTCTCAGCATCCAAAAATATGAGCGCGGCAGGAATTTGTTTGTTCTTTCCCAAGTATTCTAGTGCATTAATAATTAATCTTACGTTACTTTTCATTTGTCTCCCTTGGATAAAGCCTGTTTGATCACTGTGTATCAATTGTTGAATAACCAACATTAACCTATTTGCTAGTATTTTAGTAAAGATTTTATAATCTACATTAAGTAATGAGATAGGTCTATAGTTTTTTGGTTGAGTAATATCTTGATCTTCTTTGGGTATCAGGGATATAAAAGCTGTCTTCCAAGATGGGGGCACCTTACCTTCCGTTTGAATCTTATTAAATAGTTCCTTAAGAGGTTCTACGATTTCTAACTGTAGATTTTTATAGTAAGCCGCTGTCAAGCCATCTGTGCCTGGTGCCTTCCCTGCCTTTAACTGCTTAATTACCTGTCGAATTTCCCCCAAAGTTATTGGTTGATTCAATTTTTGCCTGTGCTCTTCTTTAACTATGGGTATCTTCTCTTTGTCTAGGTATATCTCTATATCTAGGCCGTTAATTTTATCACCCTTATACAACTCTGTAAAAAATTCCGGGAAGGCCTTTTGAATCTCATCCTGTTGGAACACTTCCTTCCCTCTATAGAGCAATTTAGTTATGTTTCGAGAGTTTTGTTTTTTCCTAATCTGATATGCTAACCATCTGCCAGATTTATTTGCATTGCAAAAGGTATTGTGTTTTGCGTATAACAAACTAGTAGCTACCTGATCTGAGATCAACATGTTAAATTGGGCCTTTAATATAGTAATTGCTTCTTTAATCTTTGTATCTCCTGGGTTTAAAGATAACTCTATCTCTTTCTTCCTGATTTCATCTTCCAGTTCTGTTTGTTTTACCCCTTGTTTATGTCTATGTAATCTATTTATATTTATCAAAACTCCTCTCATATATGCTTTACTTGATTCCCATACAATTCCCATAGGTGTACCCTTATTCATATTAAAAACAAAGTAATCTGTTAACAATTTTTTACAGTCATTAATATACTTTTCATATCTAAATAAATTTTCATTCAATCTCCAAGACCTTCTTGCTTGTGCCACCCTTCCCAACTCCATCCAAACTGGGTTATGGTCTGAAAAAACTCTAGCTGAGATCTTTGTCTTCTTCACCCTGGAAAGCAAGTCATTAGTAATTAATATAAAATCGATCCTAGAAAAAGATTGATTTCTATCAGAGAAGAAGGTAAAGTCATATTCTTCTGCATTTCTTTCTCGCCAAATATCTCTCAATTCAAAGTCATCCATCATATCGAAAAAGGACTTAGGTAGTTTTGCTCGCATTTGAGTATTTGGGCGGGAAACCTTCTTATCTTTCTTAGTATCCATAACACCGTTCCAGTTGCCCAGTAGTATGCAAGACCTATAATCCCACTGTACTAATTTAGCATGAAGTTTTCTATAAAATCCATCTTGTTGTTGATTAGGAGCATATATTCCCAGTATCAATGTCCTTTTCCCTTCTAATACCAGATCTAATGCGATGTATCTTCCATGGGGATCTGCTTCGATTAGTTCAGCTTTCATGTCTTTTCTTAAGTATATAACTATACCATTTTTCTTTTCCGTAGCAGAAGCTATACAATGTTGACCAAGTCTTGTATTAATCAAATATTTTTGATCAGTTGATCTAATATGAGTTTCTTGCAAGCAAATTATATCATTCTTGAACTGTTTAAGATAGTGGAATATTTTCTTTCTCTTCTGTGGAGAGTTCAATCCGTTGATGTTCCATGTTAGAAGCTTAGTTGTCATCTTTGGTTTCCTGAAGCTTTTTTTAGAGCCTCCTGGATAACCTGAATTTTAACCTTTGCCCTGGCTCCTCCCACTGCTTCTAGACTGGTTAATGCAGCTTCTTGACCGATGGCAGGTGATTGTTGGAGTTGTTGCATTTTGGATTGTTGCTCCATTCGTCTGGTAGTCATACGGTTTGGTCTTTGTTCCATAGCTTCTTGTGCTTCTAAGAGAGAGAGCTGTTCCATCTTATCTGGTAATTGTGTGGTTTGCTGTCTATCTTGTCCTTCTTGTGCTCTTTCTCTAGGTCCAGATGGTGCGGGATGTCCAGCCTTCAAAATATTATGGTAAAAATCTCGAGCTTTCCATACTGAATTAAGACGGTATCTTTGCCTCTCGAATGTGAGTGCTAGGCCAAATGGTGCGTCCCATCTAAACTGTATCTGGCAATTTCTAAGCTCTTCAACTAAAAAAGCATAGTCTTTCCTGGATCTTAGCATTTGAGGTGGTATCTCTTTCAAAACAGTCAATTCCTGACTCCCAATTTGAAGCTTGGTTTTATAGGACTCTTGTAATATCATATTCCTAATGTCTCTTGTAGTAAAGTATATCACAATGTCCTGTGGAAGATGCTTCTGCTTCACCAGCCAAGAATTAACGTGATAAGCTTTATCAATTTTCCAATCAAAGTTACCCCCCTGGTCTTCCAATCAGGCTATCAAACGCTTCTGAAAGAATCTGTTTCAAGTTTTCCTGCTTGTCTTCACGCAAGCCCCTTACTCTTAATGCCAGTTCCATTTGTCTATACTGTATCATAATAATTTCTTTTTCAGCATTTTCAACTTTTTGTTGCACCACCTCTGTGGCACCATTAAGATCATCTAGTCTGTCTTCAATTCCAGAAACATGTTCTGTCAATAAACTTACAATCTCCAACATATCGTCTCTGATTTTGGAAACCCAGGTCTCACGTTTATCAGACAGCTCCTTATGCACCACGGATATCTCTTCTTTGAGCCCTTCTTTGAGTTCTTTGAATTTTGATTCCAATTTTGAATCCACCGTAGTTGCCTGAGTATTAAAAGCCTCAGCCAGCTCCTTCAGGAAGAATTCTTTCGTTAGTGGGTCACCTATAGGGCAGTTTTGTGCCAGGTGTGGGCGATGTGCCAGAGCCTCTAGGAGCCGGGGGGGGGCATCTTTAAAGTAAGATTAAGTAATAGGCCATTCCAAGTTTCTTCTTCAACCAATTAATAAAACTCTGCTGGCCAATTATGCAGCTGTGAAGTGAAGTGATAAATCATTCCTTTCCCTTGAAGTTTTAAAACTCCGTAGAAGTTCAAAACATAAACAGTGTTACGAAGCAACTCAGCGAGGTCGGCGCCATTTTAACTGTCTCTTTAATAGCTAAGTTATTGGAAGAAGGTCTTGTAAAATGAAGCTAAGATTTAAACAAACAATTAGGGGTTTACGTATACCAGTCCTGCTCGCCTTGGAATCAATAAATCAAGTTTTGTTCTGAGGAAGAGAGAGCTTGCTTCGTGCTGCAAATTGCAGCTGGGATTCCAGGCATGGAGACAATTCTGCCCTCATCTGGCCTTCGTCCCCTCCCAGACACAAACTGTGAGGATCGGATGGCACTTTGCTCAGCAAAAACGGCTCACCTCATTTCCTTTGCCTGAAGAATAAGGTAAACAAGCTGCCAGACGTCTGATGGATGATCATACAACAGATAACGCGACCAGGAATTCGGGAGCAGCTATAATGAGCTGCTTCCATCAGCAAGCCCCTCCCCGGAAGCCAGGAGGGGGAATTTTCTAAATGTCCCATTGAGTCTAGAGGAGGAGGAGGAGGAGGAGGAGAGAGAGAGAGAGAGAGAGAGAGAGAGAGAGAGAGAGGGGGGGGGGGCTGAAGGAGTGTGTGCACAGGAGGGGGGATTTTCTAAACGTCCCATTGAATCCAGAGGAGGGGAAAGTAGAGAGAGAGAGAGAAAGAGGCTGAAGGAGTGTGTGCACAGGAGGGGGGATTTTATAAACGTCCCAGTGAATCCAGAGGAGGCGAGAGAGAGAGGGGGGGGCTGAAGGAGTATGTGCACAGGAGGGGGAATTTTCTAAATGTCACATTGAATCCAGAGGAGGAGGAGGAGGAGGAGGAGGAGGAGAGAGAGAGTGAGAGGGGGGGAGGGCAGAAGAGGCTGAAGGAATGTTTGCACAGGAGGGGGAATTTTCTAAACGTCCCATTGAATCCAGAACTGTTTTTCTGGCTGTTCCTTGTTTTAAGGCTTTTTTTAGACACCAGTGTGCATTTTATCCCCCCGCCCCCATGATAGGTAACTGCTCTATTGCAGGTTGGATATCAGAGTTTCACATGCCGTAGCAAAAGGATCCAAGCTTCAGATACTGCCATGGATTAAGGGATTAAAAAATAAAGGTTCCGGTGAGTGGGGGCTTAGCAGTGAGAAGATGGAGTTTCAGGCTACTCCTGAAATTCCTCTATACCGAAGGATTTTTGGACGGGTTCTTTGAACCCTAGCTGTCCCGGAGATGACAGTGAAGGTGGGGAGAGACCCAGGACCTCAGAGATACCCGCAAATCTCTGGGGGGGGGGGTATTAACTCCTCGTGCCAATTCCTTTCTGGATTAGCTGCGTGCTAACTGAAACTGCAGGTTGCCCCTAAGAATGCTAGAAGTGATGTCATCTGGTAAGCTGATTTTATTATCCAAGAGAGACTGTTCGCGTTAAAAACTTAAGATAACTGAAACCAAAGAACAGGGAAATTTAGCGGCGAATTGGCTTTTTCTAATGGATTTATGGCTGGTGGTTACTTTACTTCTTAAATGCTTCAAGAAACTCCTCGACACCCTCCCCCCTCTGAATCTCCTTAAGTGGATCGTAAAATTTATTTTCTACTAATTAGCCCGTCACGATTCGACACTTTTATTACTTTACTACTCGGCTTTGTTTACAATCACAGCCTGTGAGAGACTAAGAAGTCTGTGGGGAAAAAAAAAGAGTTTGCAATTTTTAACTGCGACACACATCATGGCGTCCCAAAATACCTCTAAGATTTCATTTCAGAGACTCTTTTCCGCATGTAAAGGACTTTTTGATTCTTATCAAAGACTGGAAAGAAAATTGGATCATCTGATTTTAAAATATGAAGCAAAAACTGAGATTGTTGAATGTTTAAATGCTCCTGAAATACAAATGGAAAATGTGAGAAATGGTGTCTGGTCTATCTCAGAGGAAGAAAGGAGGGGGGAAGCTATAAAGAAGACTCATTTAAAAAGACAGAGTGCAGGAGGAACGGAAAATCCACCCTTGAGAATTAAAGTTAATTTGGAAAATTTTACAAGCCCAGGACAACATTATTATTATTTCATCACTGACATTCAGAGTCCAAAGGTGCCAAAATATCTTTGTCTGGATTTGATTATGAAAACATTTGGTAAATTTATCCAACGCGTGGCAATTGGCTGGAGAGGATCTTGCTATTGGAGAGACACTGGCTGATAGATGGAACAACGTAATTTAAAATTTAGCTAAATCTGATTACCTTAATGTGTAATAGATATAGCTGAAAAATGACTGATATGGATAGTAATATATATAATTTGGAACTGGCTGATAGATTGAAGAACACAATTGAAAACTAGTTAAACCTAATTGCTTTTTCTTGTAACAGATATAGTTGAATAATAATTGATATTGATAGTAATGTATATAATGTGGAGTTGATATGATAACTAACAATTGGAAGATTATACATAAAGAGTATTAAATACAATAATTATCACTATTAAAAACTAAATAAAATACATACAATCAAATGTTAATCAATACTGGGAAAATGTTATGATATATGATATAATTAAATATTATGGATGTCCAGCTAAAATAGGATATGAGGATTTGATGATAATAGAGGATTTTATAAATAAGTAAATGAATTGTCAGCATGTGTTATGGATTAATTATGTAATGCATAGCTAAGGATGAAGGATGTTTAAATAACCATAGGTAATTAAAACTGGAGGTATAATGATGTTGATATGGTAAATATTTGAGTTAAGATATTTGAATTAATATGAGTTAATGGAAGAGAAGCACCAAAGCATGTTGTAACCAGTTGATATACTTCTCTTTTTTTCTCATGATAGACACCTGTGTTTTGTTTCGTTTTCCTGCCTTGTCTCTTGTCGTTTTTGTCTTTTTTTGTATTATTTTTATTTTTTATTTTTTATTTTTATTTTTTATCTGTCCTTTTTTTTTCCTTTTTTTGATTTTTTCCTCTCCCACTGGTGTGGGCAGGGATTGGTCAAGATTATTACTTTCATCAATATTGCTAAATAATAATTACAGTTAAATGAAAATGGATATATAATAATGCCTTAGTTAATATGAGTTATGTTGGTTGACTGTGGAGGAGATGTACCAAAACTTATCTGTAATTGATTGATATATTTTTTACAGATGTAAAGAAAGATGTGTACCTGTTTTAAACTAAAATTAAAAAACATTTATTTAAAAAAAAATAAAGGTTCCTTTCGCACATATATGCTAGTCATTCCTGACTCTAGGGGACATTTCAAAGCTGAATAGCCAGTGCTGTCCGAAGAAATCTCTGTGGTCATGTGGCTGGCATCAATTTGTCAATTTTAATTGATTTGTATGCCGCCCAATCCCGGAAGACTCCGGGCAGCTTACATAAAAGACAGTTTAAAAAAGAAGATATTAAAAATTTAAAATATAAGACAGAACAAATTAAAACAGGACACAACATGCACTCGATCTTAATGGGGCTGAAGGTCAATCAAAATCAGCAGCCCCAGGCCTGCTGGAACAGCCAGGTCTTAACAGACTTTTGGAAGGCCAAGAGAGTGGGGAGGGTCCGGATTTCAGGGGGCAGTTTGTTCCAGAGGACCGGGGCAGCTACAGAGAAGGCCCTCTTCCAAGGAGCCACCAGACGGCATTGTGCAGTCAATGGTACCCGGAGAAAGCCCACTCTGTGCGATCTTATTGGGCGCTGGGAGGTATGTTGCAGGAGGCGGTCATGGAGATATCCAGGTCCTAGGCCATGTAGGGCTTTAAAGGTAATAACCAGCACCTTGAAGTGTGTTCGGAGACCAATTGGGAGCCAGTGTAGCTCACGGAGGATAGGTGTAACATGGTGTATCTAGGTACACCCAGTATCGCTCGCGTGGCTGCATTCTGGACCAGTTGTAGTCTCCGAACACTCTTCAAGGGCAGCCCCATGTAGAACGTATTACAGTAGTCGAGCCTTGAGGTGACGAGGGCGTGAGTGACCATTTGGAGTGCCTCTCAGTCCAGGTAGGGATGCAACTGGTGCACCATCAGATCGCATAGAGTTGGCCTCCTCCGTATTCCATCTGCCAGTCAGTGCCGACTGGCGACTACTCGGAGGAGAGCCTTCTCTGTTGCGGCTCCGACACTATGGAACAATCTCCCCGTGGAGATTCGTACCCTCACCACCGTCCAGGCCTTCCGCACAGCCCTCAAGAACTGGCTAGCCCGTCAGGCCTGGGGATAATCTTATTTTCGCCCCTCCCGAATGCTGAGTGAATGTTGAGTTTTATTGTCTAATTTACTTTGTGCACATTTCTTTTTGGTATTGTCCTACACTCCCCTTCCTTTTTTGATTGTAAGCCGCCCTGAGTCCCCTCAGGGAAAAGGGCGGCCTATAAATAAATAAATCTACAAATCTACAAATCTACCAGGCGAACCTGGTCACAGCCGACAGATGGTGTTCTAGAGTCAGCTGCAGATCCAGGAGAACACCCAAGTTGCGAGCCCTCTCTGAGGGGTAGAAGATTTCACCCCCCCAGGTTTAAGGATGGAATATCTGGACTATCTTTGGGGGGCAACATCCAAAGCCACTCAGTCTTGTCAGGGTTGAGCGCAAGCTTGTTCATTCCCATCCAGACCCTGACAGCTTCCAGGCACTGGCACATTACTTCCACTGCTTCACTGAGTTGGTAGGGGCGGACAAATACAACTGAGTATCATCCGCATACTGGTGGTATTTAATCCCGTACTGATGAATGATCTCACCCAGTGGCTTCATGTAGATGTTAAATAGGAGGGGGGACAGGACCAAGCCCTGCGGCACCTCATATTTAAGGGGCCTAGGGGTCGACCTCTGTCCTCCGACCAACATTGACTGCAACCTGCCAAAGAGGTAAGAGGAGAACCACCATAAAAGGGTGCCTCCCACTCCCACCTCTTCTAGCCGTCGCAGAAGGATACCATGGTCGATGGTATCGAAGGCCGCTGAGAGGTCAAGAAGCACCAGGATAGAGGAATGGCTCACCAGAGATCATCGGTCAGTGCGACCAAAGCAGTTTCGGTGCAGTAACCAGGCCTGAAACCAGACTGAAAGGGATCTAGATAATCCGCTTCATCCAAGGTCTGCTGGAGTTGGGAGGCCACCACCTTCTCAACAACCTTCCCTAAAAATGGGAGGTTGGAAACTGGACGGTAGTTTTTAAGGGCGGCTGGATCCAGAGAAGGCTTCTTGAGGAGGGGTCTCATCACTGCTTCCTTCAAAGGTTGCGGGAAAGACCCCTCCCAAAGAGAGGTGTTTACAATCCTCTGGATCCAGCCACATGTCACCTCCCTGCTGGTTGAAACCAACCAGAAGGGGCACAGGTCCAGTAGACAGGTGGCAGCACTCATCACTCCTATGGCCTTGTCCACTTCCTCAGGAATGGCAAGCTGGAACTCACTCCATAAAATTTGATCAAGGCTCTCCCTCAGCATCTCTGCTGGCACTGTCCAAGTGGAGTCTAGGTCCATCTGAATCCGAGTGACTTTGTTCAACAGAAACTGAACAAATTCCTCAGCTCTTCCCTGTAAGGGTTCACTCACATCCCTTTCTTTCAGGAGGGAGCGGGTTATCCTAAACAGGGCGCTACAGGTGCTACATCAGCCGAGAGCCCAGGGAAGGGGTGGCGGGGTGGCTATTGTAGTCCGGGAGTCTTTAGTACCTCGTAGGGTCCCTGCTCCGGAGCTTGTCGGGTGTGAGTCCCTGCTGGTGAAGCTGGACCTCAAGGGTCAAGTGGGTCTGCTGCTTACGTACCTGCCTCCCAACTGCGTTGCAGCAGCCCTCCCCTCGCTCCTCGAGTCAGTAGCCGAGCTAGCAGTTGAGTTCCCTAGACTTATAGTTCTGGGGGACTTCAACTTGCCTTCGCTCGGTGAACACTCTGATGGAGCGCAGGAGTTCATGGCTTCCATGACAGCCATGGGCTTGACTCAAGTAATCCGAGGCCCAACTCACTCAGCGGGTCACACGCTCGACCTCGTATTCCTCTCGGAGCAGTGGAGTTACGATCTTGGTCTGAGGGGTAATGAGATCATACCCCTGTCGTGGTCAGACCACTACCTACTGAGGCTAGACTTCCGGAGGCCAAACCCCCACTGTAGGGAGGAGGGACCGACCAGCTGGTTCCTCCCCAAGCGACTGATGGATCCTGTTAGGTTCCAGACGGAGCTTGGGGTTATTCTTGATACCCTCGCCCGCAGTTCGGCGGAGACCCTCGTCGCTGCCTGGCACTCGGCAGCTTTGGAGTCTCTGGACCGGATTGCGCCGCTACGGCCCCTCCGGGTCAGCGGCCCCCAGAAGCCTCCTTGGTTCACTAAGGAGCTCCGGGAGGTAAAGCGCCGGAGGAGACGCCTAGAGCACTCGTGGAGGTCCGATAGGTCTGAGTCGAAACGGGCACTTTTAACAGCATGCACCAAGGAGTATATTCGGACTTTAAGAACAGCAAAAAGAACATATATTGCCTCCTTGGTAGCGTCCGCCAAGTCCCGCCCAGCCGCCCTGTTTAGGATAACCCGCTCCCTCCTAAATAGGAGGGAGACGGGGGACTCCCTACAGGGTAAGGCTGAGGAGTATGTCCAGTTCTTGGCGGACAAAGTTGCCCGGTTTCGAGCGGACCTGGACTCCACCCCAGTAGATCCAGCCGAGACACAAGGAGAAGACTTGGCAAACCATCTCTGGGTTGAGTTTCAGGAAGTTGCCTCTGGGGATGTGGACAAGGCTATGCGAGCTGTGAGCGCCTCCACCTGCGTACTGGACCCGTGTCCCACCTGGCTGGTTGCCAACAGCAGTGAGGTGACACGAGGCTGGATCCAGGCGGTTGTTACTGCCTCTCTTCGGGAGGGGTACTTCCCCACCGCGCTTAAGACAGCGGTGGTAAGACCCCTCCTGAAGAAACCGTCCTTGGATCCAGCTGTTCTTAATAACTATCGTCCAGTCTCCAACCTTCCCTTTGTAGGGAAGGTTGTTGAGAAGGTGGTGGCTCTCCAGCTTCAGCGTACCTTGGAGGAAGCTAACTATCTTGACCCCTTCCAGTCTGGCTTCAGACCCGGTTACAGCACAGAAACCGCTTTGGTCGCATTGACCGATGATCTCTGGAGAGCTAGGGATGGAGGCCATGCTTCCATCCTAGTTCTCCTGGACCTCTCAGCGGCTTTCGATACCATCGACCATGGTATCCTTCTGCGACGACTGCGGGAGATAGGGGTGGGCGGCACTGTTTTGCAGTGGTTCTCCTCCTATCTCTCGGACAGGTCGCAGTCGGTGTTGGTGGGGGGGCAGAGATCGTCCCTGAGGCCCCTAACTTATGGGGTGCCGCAGGGGTCGGTCCTATCCCCCCTACTATTTAACATTTACATGAAACCGCTGGGCGAGATCATCCGGAGGCACGGGATAAAATACCACCAATATGCGGACGATACACAGTTGTATCTGTCCGCCCCGTGCCAACTCAATGAAGCGGTGGACGTGATGAACCGGGGTCTAGAGGCCGTTAAAGACTGGATGAGAGCAAACAAGCTGATACTCAACCCAGACAAGACCGAGTGGCTGTTGTGTTTTCCTCCCAAAAATTTGACCAACATACCATCACTCAGGCTGGGGGGACAAAACTTACACCCCTCAGAAAGGGCCCGCAACTTGGGAGTCCTCCTGGACCCACAGCTGACTTTTGACCACCATCTCTCAGCTGTGACCAGGGGGGCATTTGCCCAGGTTCGCCTGGTGCGCCAGTTGCGGCCCTACCTGAATCGGGAGGCCCTCACAACAGTCACTCGAGCCCTTGTGATCTCCAGGCTGGAATACTGTAATGTGCTCTACATGGGGCTGCCCTTGAAGAGCATCCGGAGACTTCAGCTAGTCCAGAATGCGGCCGCGCGAGTGATCGTGGGCGCACCACGGTTCGCCCACATAACACCGATCCTCCGTGAGCTGCACTGGCTACCTGTCGATCTCCGGGTGCACTTCAAGGTCCTACTCACCACCTATAAAGCGCTCCATGGTAGTGGATCTGGCTATTTGAGAGACCGCCTTCTGCCAATTACCTCCCTGCGTCCCATCAGATCGCATAGAGTTGGCCTCCTCCGTATTCCATCCGCCAGTCAGTGCCGACTGGCGACTACCCGGAGGAGAGCCTTCTCTGTTGCGGCTCCGACACTATGGAACAATCTCCCCGTGGAGATTCGTACCCTCACCACCGTCCAGGCCTTCCGCACAGCCCTCAAGAACTGGCTAGCCCGTCAGGTCTGGGGCTAAGCCTATTTTCGCCCCTCCCGAATGTTGAGTGAATGTTGAGTTTTATTGTTTAATTTTTTTTGTTCACATTTCTTTTTGCACTGTCCTACACTCCCTTTCCTTTGTGATTGTAAGCCGCCCTGAGTCCCCTCAGGGAAAAGGGCGGCCTATAAATGCTCAATAAATCAAAATAAAATAAAATCAAGGGCGGCCGGGCGAGATTCTGCGGACGCAATAAGGGCGGAAAAATGAGCACATACAAAATGAGCCCGTATTGTCACTAGATAAGTCCTAATAAAGGATCTTAGTAGTGTTCGGTCGGATTTGGAGTTACTAGCCCTCCAACGTTGCTCTAGGCATCTCTTTTGGCGCTTCATCTCCCAGAGTTCCTCGGTAAACCAAAGTGCCCTCCTGGATCCACTGCCGCGGAGAGGCCGCAAAGGTGCAATCCAATCTAATGCCCTAGCTGCTGCTGTATTCCAGGCAGTGACCAAGGACTCAGTTGGACTGTGGACAAGGGAGTCAGGTATCTCCCCAAGCTCCCTCTGAAATCCCAATGGGTCCATCAGGCGCCTGGGGCAGAACCACTTAATCGGCTCCACCTCCCTGCGGTGGGGGAGTAGCTTCCAAAAATCAAGCCTCAGCAGGAAGTGATCCGATCATGACAAGGGCGAGATCTCAATCCCCTTTAATTCCAGATCACGTCTCCACTGTCCTGAGAGAAACACAAGGTCGAGCATGTGTCCCGCCACATGAGTTGGACCCTGAATTACCTGGATCAAGTCCATGGTTGCCATGGAAGCCATGAACTCCTGGGCCCCATCTGAGCGTTCGCCCAGAGATGGCAGGTTGAAGTCCCCCAGTACTATAAGTCTGGGGAACTCAACCACCAGTCCCGCTATTGACTCTAGGAGTGCAGGGAGGGCCGTTGTGACACAGCTGGGAGGTAGGTACGTCAACAATAAGCCTACTTGACCCCCTAGGTCCAACTTCACAAGGAGGGACTCACACCCGACATTCTCTGAAGCAGGGATCCTGCAAGGAGCTAATGACTCCCGGATAATGACTGTGACTCCTCCACCCCTTCTCTGGTGTCATGGCTGGTGGAGCACCTGAAACTCTTCTGGGCATATTTCTGAAAGGGGGACTCCTCCCTCGTGGCCCAGTCAGGTTTCAGTAATATATGCCAGGTCTGCCCCCTCGTTTAATAATAAGTCCCAGACAAGGGGAGCTTTATGTACCACAGACCTGGCATTTAGCAGCAGCAGCCTGAGACCAGGGCCCTGATTTCCCATGTCACCTGGTACCCGAGTTGAGCTATCAGGGCTGGAACGAGGGATCACTGTGATGTAGCGAACCCTCCTTCCCCGGTAATGGCTAGCCCTGAAGCTCCCTTCATACCTGCCCCTCCCAGTCATGACTGTAATTCCCCGGCCCGCCCCTATGCCCGTAGACCCCCCTCTGTCTCTCAAGGCCCCTGTCCTTCTCGGCAGGCCATTCAAACCAGACACTCTGGGATGAGAGGCGGATCCGGGCCCCCATCCACTTCTGCTTCTGCACTCAGTGGAGGGGGCTCCAGGCTGTGCTTTCAATCCCCTCATACAAACCAACCAGGCATTCTCCACATGCATACCCCACTATGGTTAAAAAAAACCAGCAATACAATATAAAAAATAAGTTACGCTAATTTAATAATGGGATCATTCACTCACAAGCATACACATACACTCCACATATGAAGAAGAGGGGGTTGTGCAGGTGTTAAAATTAATATTAATGTTGTGCGAGCAAGTTCGTGAGTTCATAGAGCAGAGGCACAAAAGTCAGGTCAATGGCAGAGGGATGGAAAGGGTGCAGTTTGTCTTCTCTCCTAAATACTGTAGCAAGGGGCTAAAGTCTGAGTAGATGAGATGGTGTCCCTGGGGTAGCAGTGGGCAGTAGTGGTCGTGACAAGGAAGATGTTCATGGGTCTGAGAGTCCAAGAGTCCCAAGTCCGTAAGCAGGGGGAACCAGATGGTAAGGCGGGAGAGGCCCCGCAGCCGCTGAGGGCGAAGGAGAGGCCACACCACAGAGGAAGTCCAATCGGGTAAAAAAGGGGGGGCGCCAAAGGGGCCAAAAAGATGACATGCAAAATCAACTGCCCACTTCTGTCCAGCGCCACACAATTAGCCACCCCACTCCAAATGACAAGTTGGTACAGCTCCAAAGGCTCCAAGGGCTCTTCCGATCATAGAAATAAAGACAAAGGCTGCCAGGACCGCCACAGGCCAAAGTATGGTGAGGGGGGGCTGGGAGGGCCATGGCAGCAGCAGCAGGACAGCCGCCCAATCTCATATGGCGCCATCCGAACCAGCCACCCCCTCGCTGATATGATGTTATTAATGCGGTCCAAAGCTTTTCCCAGATCTCCCAAGCCAGAAAAGTCTGAAAAGCAAAGCCAGAAGCTGCCGGTGTTGTTAAAAATCACCGGGAGCGGCGCCGTCAGCACGCCGCCGCCATCTTTGCCGCATGACTAAACACTGGTCCCTATTTTTCTGCTTGCATTTTTGTGTGCTTTTGAACTGCTAGGGATTTGAACCACTGAACTGCCAACCTTTCTGGTTGACCAGCTCAGCATCTTAGTCACTGAGCCACCGCGTCCCTCTATTAAGGGATTACTGTCCCTGATTTTGAATGAGAGTTTCACTAGACCTGCAGTCTCACATCTGCAGAATACGTTCAGATTTAAGGATCTCAGTCTACAAGCCACAGACCACAGAAAGCCAGTCTGGTCTGCTGATCCATCGTACCACTCACGCTGCTGCAATTTGCCATCTGGGTTGAGAAGCAGGGGGCCCAGCAGGAAATCAGACTTTTTAGCCAGAAAAGGAAGATTAGGAGACAAGCAGTCAACCACACATTTCTTCCAAAATACACCCACACAGCAGGATTCAAAAACCTTGTTGTATTTGCTGAATTGCGTAAACAATAGTGCGAGAATACCTCTACAGGAGCAGATGCAAGGTTCTCATTAAAATGCTTTTTACAGTTGTCTTCCTTGGATGCTAATAATATTATAATTGTTTGTTCCCTTTACAAAAAGAAAAAAAAGCGATCCTTGAGGAAAAAAGGGTTGGTTCCACTTTTTTGGAATAATGTGCAAATTGCAGAGAACTCTGTATAGAATTATTTAAATTACTATTTGAATCAATATATATTTTACGTGCAGGCAAAACTGTGACATTTGTGTATGTATGTGTATGTATGTACACACACACACACACACTTGAAACTATGGAGAAGCCTCATATTTTTCATAGGAGATAACTATGAGCACATTAGCAGTGCTGAGTTGCTTCTGTTTGTCTTGATTGCATCATGTTTGGACATCAGAACTACAATATGTTCTCCAAGATGCTGCCTTTAAAATAGCAATAGCACTTTGACTTATATACCACTTCATAGCACTTTTACAGCCCTCTCTTTAAGCAGTTTACAGAGTCAGCATATTACCCCCAACAATCTGGGTCCTAAAGATATTTTAATATCTTTTCTACAGTTTTCTAGAATATCCCAGCAAGCATATTTATAAATGCAAACCTGGGGATCATATTGTACTTCTAATACAATGTCAACAATTATCCCTGTTTTTTTTAAACAAAAACAACAAAAACCAAAATCAGAAACCAGGTAACACCATTTCTGATCAATAAATTTTATTAAAAGATTAATAGCAATAGCACTTAGACTTATATACCACTTCACAGTGCTTTTACAGGGTTATGAAACAGTGTTATGGCCAAGGATAATGTCTTTAGAACTGCATGATATGTAGAACTGTTAAAGTTGTGGATGGGGCCACAGTCCTAGGGCAATGAGAGCATCCACTATATCTCTGAAATGCCTTTCTTCTCCCTGTGTTTAACCTCCCTAATGTTCTCTCTTTTCTCAATCCCAAACAACAAATTTCAGGAGGGAAATATCTACCAAATTGGTTGAAACGTTCTGAAATTGTGTTAAACAATGCTTGTAAGGACTAGTGCTAGTTTAGAATTTTGGTGGGGGGTGGGGGGCAGGCCTTTGTTACTATTGTTCTACTTCATTCATAATTTTGGACAGCACTGCTTTCTATGCTTGAGACAGTTGATTAGGCCTGCTGGAGAAGATGCCAATATCTTCAGCCTATTTAATAATCCCATCACTCTGCAGATTTTTTTAATAAGGTAAATCATTATAAATAATTGTTTCCATGTGAGAAATTGTAGAGCTCTGTGAATTTCAAAGGATGAGAATTTTAGATGTAGCCCAATAGATTACATCCTTGTATGTGTATCTGTCAGATCCTCTCCATTAGATAATTAGGAAAGAAGACCACGAGACTCCATGAGTAGAAATCAAGTGTACTTTTACTAATTATAAATGATTAAAGGCATAGCGAAGCGAAGTCTGATTATTTAGGCGCGAAAGCGATTGATATATAGAATAGCCCATTCCCCACCCCTTGGCATCACAGTTACAGTCCAATCATAATTCTCCCAAGTGTCAGGTGTGAGATAACTTCAAAAGGCATCACGAAGATGGAATGTCGGCGCTGTTAGTTCTGGCGGGAATCTCCTATGCATGCGTAGTCCGACAGGCAGCTGAACTCCAGAACCTTCCTCCAGCACAATGAGTAACCCCTCCCAAATACCATGCCCTCCCTCCCCGTTTCATGGCAGCCGAAGCAACAGCAAAGCAGAGGCTGACATCTGGCCGTCCTCCGGAAAAAGGCGTTTAGGCCTGGAAAACGAGAAAACACAAACAAACAGACAAACAACAAAAAACAGAAGAGAAAAAGAGGGGGGGAGAAAAAGTCAAGGCTTGTCAGGATAAGTAGAATAAAACTGTCGAAGCAGTCGGGGAGCATGGACATGGGACTTGTCCACCCACTCAGTATGAGATGGAGGAAAATGCTTCCAAGCCACTAGGTACTGTATCCGATTACGCCGCCGTCGAGAGTCCAATATCTCACGAACCTCAAAATGTCGTTCACCATCAATCAACAGGGGGGCAGGTGGAGGGTCCACAGGCGGACGTAAAGAGGAGACACGAACTGGCTTAATGAGGTTAACCTGGAAAACTGGATAAACACGGTTGAGATGTTTGGGTAGCTGCAAACGAACTGAAACAGGATTGATGATCTTGATGATGGGAAATGGGCCCACGTACTTAGGTCCCAATTTCTTAGACTTTTGTGTAGTTTGAAGGAACTTCATGGACAAATAAACCAGGTCACCCACTCTGTACTGGTAAGGTTGCGCACGCTTCTTATCAGCCTGTTTTTTATGAGCACGATGCGCAGCATCCAAAGTACTAAGAGCCAAAGGCCAAACATGGCTCAACCGCTCGCTCCATTCAGAGACGGAAGAAACTTGTGGTTGCTCGAGGGGAAGTTCAGGAATAGGAACAAAATACTGACCAAAAACGACACGAAAAGGAGTGAACCCAGTGCTGCTATGGACAGAATTATTATAGGCCACTTCAACGTGCGGCAAAAAGTCCACCCAATCATCTTGTTGATAATTGATGAAACAACGTAAATATTGTTCCAGAACAGAATTAGTCCACTCGCAAGCCCCATTAGTCTGATGGTGGTGGGCGGAGCTTAGTCCCTGGGCGGAGCCAATGCGTTTAAGAAATTCTTTCCAGAAAACAGAAGTGAACTGGACACCTCTATCGGAAATGATGCGATCAGGCACCCCATGCAAACGGTAAATGTGAGAAATGAAGAGTTTAGCAAGTGCCTTCGCAGAAGGAATCTTGTGACACGGAATAAAATGAACTTGTTTTGAAAATAAGTCAGTAACTACCCAAATGACGGTGTGCCCCTGGCTCTCGGAAGTTCGACAATAAAGTCCATAGAAATTTCCTTCCAAGGGGTGACAGGGCGGGCTACAGATTGGAGTAGGCCTTGCGGTTTCCCTGGTGGCCGTTTAGCGGCTGCACAGACTGGACAACTGGCAACATAAAGTTCAATGTCCTTTTTCAAAGAGGGCCACCAATACTGCCTCTTCACCAAATGCAGCGTCTTCACAAATCCAAAGTGACCTGCCAACTTGGAATCGTGAGCCCGTTGGAGAACGACGAGACGAAGAGAGGCAGGGACGTAAAGCTTAGCCCCAATCCACGGTAAATCGTCCCTCATTGTGCATTCACCCTGATGCTGCTGGAACCAATCGTCCTGGGGAAGGGCCCATTTGAGGTCAGAAAGGAAATCTTGAGGCACCTCTACTTTCGAGCGCGCCTGCTGCCGAGTGACAACTGGGGCAGCAAGGCTGGATGCGGGAACGACAGGTTGAACAATACTTAGCTTAGAGCAGTTGTATTGAGGGAGTCTGGACAAAGCATCAGCCATGAAATTCTTCCCTCCCAGGATGTACTTGAGTGTGAAATTGAAACGGTTGAAATGCTGAGCCCAGTGCATTTGCTTAGGGGAGAGGCGGCGTGGAGTCCTCAAAGCCTCTAAGTTTTTATGGTCAGTCCACACCTCAAATGGGTGCTTAGCGCCCTCTAGGAAGTGGCACCACGTGGCCAAGGCCCAGCGTACTGCAAATGCTTCCTTCTCCCAGATTGCCCAACGTCTTTCAGTGTCCGTGAGCTTACGGGAGGTGTAAGCGCATGGTTGCAAATTACCTTGGTCGTTGGCTTGAAGCAAGACGGCCCCAACAGCCACGTCGCTGGCATCAGCTTGGACGACGAAAGGCTTGTCCATGTCTGGATGCTTCAGAACTGGTTCTGCCGCAAAGAGGCGTTTCAACTTCTCGAAAGCAGCCTGACACTCCATGGTCCAATCCAGTGGCTTGCTAGGCTTAGGTTTAGGTCCACCCTTGGACTTCAACAAGTTAGTGATGGGAAGCGCAATTTTGGCAAAAGAAGGGATGAACTGACGATAGAAATTGGCAAAACCCAAAAATTTCTGCAATTGCCTGTGTGTATGGGGCGCCTCCCACTCAGTGACTGCCTTCACCTTAGCGGGGTCCATCTCAATACCAGCGGGGGAGATACGATACCCCAGGTAGTCAATCTTCTCCTGGTGAAATTCACACTTGGACAACTTGGCATACAGTTCAGCGGCCCAGAGCTTTTTCAAGACAGTGCGGACCAACGTGACGTGTTCGTCATAAGTCTGAGTGTAAATAAGGATATCGTCCAAATATACGATAACGCCTTTATAAAGATGGTCATGCAAGATCTCATTAATTAATTGCATGAAAACTGCAGGCGCCCCCTGCAGGCCAAAGGGCATCACTTGGAACTGGAAGCAACCGAGGGGGTAGTTGAAAGCAGTCTTCCACTCATCCCCCTCCTTTATGCGGACTCTATAGTACGCTTCTCTGAGGTCCAATTTAGTAAAAATGTGGCCCTTTCCCAATTGGGCTAACATGTCCTTCATCAGCGGTGACGGGTAGAGGTTTTGAGCAGAGATACAGTTCAGGTTTTTGAAATTAACACATAATCTCAGGGAGCCATCTTTCTTCTCTCTGAATAATACGGGTGCAGCTACCTTGGATCGTGCTGGCTCGATGAAACCTCTTTCCAAGTTTTTATCAATGAATTTTCTCATTTCCTCCATCTCTCTAGGGGACATCAAATATATTTGGGGCTTTGGAAGCTTAACCCCGGGTAAAATATTGATGGAGCAATCAGTAGGTCTGTGGGGCGGAAGTTTATCTGAAGATTTTTCACTAAAAACTCCTCTCAGGTCCCAATACACTTTTGGAATCTTTTCTTCCCCCTCAATCCTCTCCTGGCCCCTGGCGGCCAAAGTGGGGCTGCAGCCAGCAGGCTCTGGGGAAACGCCCTCCCCGTCTGGAGCTGTGCTCGTGTGAATGCGCAGCCATCCCTCCCTCCAATTAATGCGAGGGTTCCATTTACGAAGCCAGGGGAGGCTTAAAATCAGGGGTCTGTCCATTCCAGGAGCCACAATAAAAGAGATCAATTCTACATGGGTGCCCATTTTCATCTCTAGAGGTTCAGTATAGTATAGTAGTAGTAGTATAGTATAAGTTTATTTATAGGCCGCCCTTTTCCCTGAGGGGACTCAGGGCGGCTTACAACTTATGTAGGAGGGGATACATACAATGACGTATAGAACAATACATAATTAAAAAAATAGAGCAACAATCATCATTCGGGCGGGGACGGATTATAATCTTTAACCCCAGGCCTGACGGGATAGCCAGATCTTGAGGGCTGTGCGGAAGGTCTGGAGGGTGGTGAGGGTACGAATCTCCACGGGGAAATGGGCCAGGCCACCCCCTGCAATGGACCCATCGATTTGGCAAAACACAATAGGGGTTTTCAAAGTCCTTAATTTGAGGCCTAGTTTTTCCACCATTGCGGGGTTGATCATACATCTGGAACAGCCCGAGTCAAGGAGGGCGGGAAGCTGTTCTGACACCCCATCGGGTGGTACCCTTAGTTCTATTGGGATCAACATGGGGCCTTTATTTGAACTCACCCAGCGAGGCGAGGCATCGTCATCGGAGTCATCAGAGGAGCTGGCGGTGGCGTCAGCTTCTTCTTCCATGTCCTGCCTGAAGCGCGGGGGGGTGTTATCAGCAGCGAAAGCAGCCTCTTTCTTCTTCTTCTCTGGGGCCCTGCTCGTCTTCCCTTCCCTCTTGGCAGGTGGTGGGGTGGTTGTGGGAAGTTTAGCGTGGCAATCTGGGGCGCGGTGGCCTCCCCTCCTACAACGGAAGCATGTGAGCGGCTTGCCTTTGCCGGTGGAGCTTCCCTTTCCTTCACTCCTGATTCGGAAAGGGGGCTTCTGAGTTGGGGGGGTGATTTTCTTGCTTTCTCCTCCCTCGCACGTTGAAGTCTAATCAAATCGAGCTCAATGTCTGCTGCATTTTCATACCAAGCTGTAACGCGCTTGGGAAGGTGTCTGTTAACACATTGTTGATAAATGTCCTCATTTAATCCTAATGCAAACTGGTCCAAAAGGGCATCCTGAGACCAGCCTCTCATATAAGAAGAAAGTTGTTGAAACTCCTAAATATACTGAGTCACCGGTCTATCTCCCTGCCTGAGGGTCATAAATTTCAACTTTCCCCGTTTCTCAATTAGGGAGTCATCAAACCTTCTCTTAAACGCAGTCATAAAAGCGTCAAAATTCCTCAGGAGGGGGGAATTGCTTTGGTGCAGGCTGATCATCCACTCGGCCACCTCTTCCTCCAAAGCAAGTAACACCATTCGCACTTTCATTTCATCTGATTCTAAATCGGGTCCATAAATTTCCATATAGTTATAAATTTGTATAACGAAGAGACCCAGTTTTTTGGGATTCCCGTCATATTTTACAGTTAAGGGAGGGACTTTTGCCATTCTGCGTCTTCTGCCCCCCCCCTGCTCTGGCAACCGCCCTGGCTGGGGGGGGGAGAAGCTGTTTCTGGGTTAGTTTGCTCCCATCCTCCCTCGGCCTCTTCACCCTCCCTAAATTTGTGCATAGAGTACCTTTGTTCAAAGTCTTCCGTTTGGTCTCTTTCTCAGGGTTTTCGTTCGGGCAAGATTTCTTCCAATTCGACTGGCTTCGCCCTTTGTTTTCTCCTAGTAACTCCAGCATCCCACCTTTCGCTGTCCTCTTTTTGCCCCACATTTAGGGACCATCGAGGGGGAATCGCAGGGTCCGCTATTCCTAGTCCAGCCATTCTTCCAGGTAATGATGGGTCTGCGGTTTCCCTTTCAATCTCTTCATCGCTTGCTCGCAAAGACATCTCCCTCGTTTCTTCGTGCAAGTACACCCCCCACGGAAGGTTGAAATCTCCTGGTGGGGTGTGAGTGAGACTTCGCTTACTGTCAGATCCTCTCCATTAGATAATTAGGAAAGAAGACCACGAGACTCCATGAGTAGAAATCAAGTGTACTTTTACTAATTATAAATGATTAAAGGCATAGCGAAGTGAAGTCTGATTATTTAGGCGCGAAAGCGATTGATATATAGAATAGCCCATTCCCCACCCCTTGGCATCACAGTTACAGTCCAATCATAATTCTCCCAAGTGTCAGGTGTGAGATAACTTCAAAAGGCATCACGAAGATGGAATGTCGGCGCTGTTAGTCCTGGCGGGAATCTCCTACACATGCGTAGTCCGACAGGCAGCTGAACTCCAGAACCTTCCTCCAGCACAATGAGTAACCCCTCCCAAATACCATGCCCTCCCTCCCCGTTTCATGGCAGCCGAAGCAACAGCAAAGCAGAGGCTGACATCATCAGATATACTAGGGAAGGAACTATAGAACTCTACAATAGGCCTTAGAATTTTCTTTGGATCCCTTTGATCAGATAAGGCTACCTTTGATAGGGACCATCTCCAGTATAAAACACAGCAAATTTACCCCTCAAAATGCTGTGCATAGCTTTTGACTCTATGATTTTATTGAAAGTTAATGCACATTTCCCAGGACAACCCTCAAGGGAAGAAGGAATAGTCTTTTGATCTTTAAAAGGTTTTGTCAACATAGTGGAGTGTGTTAGAAATATATAGTTATTCGTGCAAACAACTAAAGGTAATTAGATTTTGAGGCTCAAGGCTTCAGAGTTTGCAGGAATATTTCAAATTTCATAGAGCTCAAAATAAATGCCAGCTTTTGGTGTATCTCTAGAGATTTGGAAGAGCATGAACCAAAAGATTAATGACTCATGCCTGCCTTTGCTAATTGCTTAACCAATGAAAGACATCCTCAGTGAGGCATTGTTTTGAAATGGGATGTAAGCTAATAGTAAACCTAGGGGAATGTGAGAAAATAAGTTGAAATGGATAGTATTAGTTGCTTCCTGAGCTGATAGGATGCTACAAGTGAATTTCACTCTTGTTATTTTAACTTCATTGTCACCCAAAAGTCTATAGTATTTTAATTATACATGCAAAGTTGAAAGTTACTCACTCACTATGGATAGAAGGTGGGAAAATATCTGTCTACTATGTCTATACAGAATCACAAGCAATTAGGGAGGCTAAGACATTTTTGCAAATAAATTAATCAAATTAGTCCTAATCTTATTCTAAATTTAACTCCTGTCTTGTAAATTATATCAACTTCCACATTACATTGAATGCATATGAGTTTTTGCAAAGCTGACAGATGACAGATTTTTTTTGGTATGTGATTAGACAATGTAGGAGTCTATGTCTGCATAGTAAGATCAAGAAATCAACAAAGGCTGTGGTTTTTCAAAAGAAGGAAGCAGGAGCATTAGAAAACAAGGCTGCTCAGTTCTGAATGACGTTGAAATATTACCCACCTAATCACATCAGTATTTTGAAAGAAGGAAAAAAACAAGTGTTCACACTATGTTAAGAATGAACAAGTTTGAGGGACAAGGAGTAGCCACGTCGCAATGTCACAACGTGCAGTCTCGATACTCTGAGACCACCGTTGACACTTTTGCCTCTGGACAGTCCATTGAGACCTAAACCATCCCATTGAGATGGTGATCAGGAAGATGAAGCCTTGCTGGTCTCAGGGACATCGCAAAGTCTCTGATTGACCCAAGGGAAGAGCTTCAAGCCGACGGTAAACAGGCAGCCCCTAGGCTGAAGAAATTGGGATGCTCCAGAAGGAAGAAAGTGAAAAGAGAAAGTGAGTCTATCTGGTGAGGTATTTTTTTCTATTTTGCGAAAGACTTCCCAAATAAATTTTTCTTTAAAGCCAAATTAGATCCTTAAGCAAAAGAGCTGAGCGGCGGAATTAACCCTGATTGGATTGCTGTGGAAAGCTTTTTTTTAATTTGTAACTATTCTTTCTGGATTGAAGTGCTCGCAACGTTTCTCATTTCTCCTCTTGAAGTGAATGGATTGATTTTTTCTTCTGCTTTTTGTTGCTTTATTTTTTTGACTTCTGGATTAAAACCTTCCTTCTTATTTTAACAATTCTTCCTATTACTTGTTATTAAATTTCACTAAAAGAAATCTAAAGAACTTTGTTTCCTATAAGCCAGAGATAAATATTTGAAAGTGAAAAATAGCACACTGCCACTCGGAGGTCAGAGGCTGGGGTTTTTGAAACAACGTACCTATTTTCTTTCCTTCTTTGACTTCACTGACTTTGTAGCTGAAGGGTTTGCAACATGTTTACAGAAATTAATAAAGAGCCAAGGGCAGGAATTGTTTTCACAGGTGCCTTTGAGAACTATTTTGGCAGGGGAAAGAAAGTGGGGGGAACATAATCCTTCTCCTTTGAAGAGCATAAAAGAACTTGTGTTCAAGTCAATCTAAAATAAAAAAATAAAAGAGGCCTGGAAGGCTAGAGTGGCAGTGGCTATTAATTTTTTTCTTTCTTCTGTTTTGGAAACATGGATCAATATTCAAATGAGGAAAACTTAAAATTCCAAAATATCTTGGCTGAAATTCAAAATCTATTGGAAGGATATGGGAGAATTGAAAAGAAGTTGGAAAGACTAGTCTTCCTCATAGCAAAAGATGATGGGGTTGGAGCCCCAAAAATTTTAGGGGAAAATGAAGATATAGAAGATAAAGATAAGACAATAGATGAATTTATTAATAGAGCAAATGTGGGTGAAAGTGGAAAGAAGGGAATATGGAAAAGGGAATTTGACGAATTGGAGCTCTACCCCTGATTCCAGAACATAGAAGAAGAAAAAATAGTAATGATGATGGACTTAAGAAGAGAATTTTTTTCAGAAGCAAGATTGACAACCAAAGACAAGCTAATTTTAGTAGCAGTTGGTGGGCAACGAGATTACCTGACAGTTTCTTCAAGCAACAAAGTGCAGAGAGAAGTCTATAAAAACCTTATAAAGGAGATAAAAAGAAGACTGACACCACAATTGACAAGAGAGATAAGACTGTTTTGTTACTGGAAAGATACAGGTTGACAAGGAAAGTTGACAATAAAAAATTAGTTGATTTTGGTGAGTAATAAGTAGGAATTTGTAACTTTTACATTGTTTTAGATTGTTATCAAATGTTTATTCGCTAACAATTAACTATAATAACAATAATGAAATAGTAATGGATACAGCTTAATGATACAGTATATACATATATTGGCAATCTAGTAAAAGAAATTCGGATATAAATTGCAAATTGTGACATGGGAAAAAGATCTATAAATTTTATTAACAAATTTTTATTCAGATCTTGTTATAAAGGTGTAAGGTTTTTTTGGGGGGGGGGTCTGACGAGATGAGATGGGACATAAATAGTAAATGATTTTTAGCCAATTATAATAACAATAAGGAAATGTTAATAGACATTGTTTAACAATATATACATGCTATGGTATTGGCAAAAGTAACTTGGATATAAATTCTAAACAGTGAGTTGGGGGGGAAGGGGGGAAAGGTTTAGAAACTTTAATAATTGACTTTTACTTAAAAGATATTATAAAGGTGTAATGTTATTGGGGGATTTTTTGAAATACCTAATGCATGCCATTATGTGGTTGTGTCTTTAAGTATGAATGATTTGAGGTAAAAGCATGTTCAAATAATTGTAGTCAAATGAGAATTGTAGTACGTTAATAGTAAGATATACAAAGATTTTTGATTTAAAATGTATAATCTAATATGAACTATAAGTAATGACTGTGGAAGAAATGCACGAAAGTTATCTGTAACCAATCGACATGCTTTTTACAAGATGTAATGAAGGATGATTCTTTTTTTGTGTTTTTGTTCAATTAAAATAAAAAAAAATAAAAAAAGAATGAACAAGTTTTTAAAATATTATATGGGCTGCCTATTTTTATAAGCTTTTATATTTTATTTTATTTTTAAATCTGGAAAATGCAAAGCTTGCACATTTTTTGCACATATTAAGTGTAATAATAGTATATTGCTGTGCAAATTGAATGATAGTATTTGTATTTTACTTGTCTCTAACTCAAAAAATTAATCTGATGGGGCAAATAATACATTATAAATGTACATTTAGTGATTCTTATTGATTTTAAGTAGCTTTGTAGTAGAATGCATTAGCTGGAAGATCATAAGGGAACTTTGATTTAAAGGCTTGCTCAGTTAGGTTTTATTTTTGGAAATTGGGACAAGTATTGTTTTGGACTATAACTCCCATGTAGTCTCTGCCTATGTTGGCTCAATACCAGTGGTGGGTTGCCAATTTTTTTACTACTGGTTCGTGTGCACTTGTGATACTTCTGCAACCCTCTTCTGCTCAGTACCTATGGGATTTGCAGACCAGAACATCTGGAAGTTCACCATCTGCTTCTTTTCAATGTATTATTGTTTTGTCCTACTATGAAAGGTTTTACCACAAATTATTTTTCTATTTGGTTCAAGGCACACCCATTGGTTCAAGGCACACCCGTTCTATCAGCAAGAACACCCAAATCAAGAATGGCCAAGCAAGCTGGAAAACAATTGTTTGCAAATATCCTGTGCAATTTATTTAATTTCTATAACTGCCCATCTCAAACAAGTGACTTTGGGCACCATCATAAAGTCAATTAAAAACATTGGCAACATGGTTTGTGTGTGTGTGTGTGTGTGTGCATAAATAAATAAAGGGAGACTAGTATAGATCTATTTCAAGCTATTTAGCTCTCAACAGCTAGCCATACCCTTACTGGGATTAGAACCTGTGCTGTATTGCATCTTAGGCAGATGTGTTAACCACTAAGCCACAGAGTTCTTCTCCTTATTACAAAGGCAACAGTAAAAATATTGGGTTTCTGTCTGGATGGTCTCTTGTGACGAGCCGATGGACAGAGAATGGACTTCCTCCCATATTTGGGCATACCAGGGGTTGTAACTTTATATATATATACCCTTACTGGGATTCGAACCTGGCTAGCTGATGAGAGCTAAATAGCTTGAAATAGATCTATACTAGTTCTCCCTTTATTTATTTATCAGCACAAATAAAAAAACACAAATATAACAAAGGCAACAGTAAAAATATTGGGTTTCTGTCGTGATGGACTCTTGTGACGAGCTGATTGACAGATGATGGAAGCAGTTAGCTTCCTCCCATAATTGGGGCTTACCAGGGGTTGTGACTCTATACACACACACACACACACATATACACACACACACATACACACACACACACACACACACACATATATACACACACACATACACACATATATATATACATACACACACACACACACACATACATACATACATACATAATCACATTGAGAAAGATTGTTATTATGTTAAATGTCAACACAGGTGGTCTGCAACTTACAACCTTTCGTTTAATGACCATTTGAAGTTAGAATGGCGCTGGTAAAAGTAATTTATGACTGTTTTTCACATTTATAACCATGGCACCATCTCCATGGTTACATGCTCGACATTCAGATGTTTGACTGTTGGATCATATTTATGAGAGTTGGAGGGTCCCAGGATCATTTTATTACCTTTTGCGACCTTCTGCCAAGCAAAGTCAATGAGGAAGCCAGATTCATTTAACAGCTATGTTCCTAATTTAACAACTTCAGTGATTTACTTAACAACTGTGGCAAGAAAAATTGTAAAACAGGGCAAAAATCATTTAACAACTATCTCATTTAGAAACATAAATGTTGGGATCAGTTGTGATCGTCAGGCTGGATAGGCAAGAAATGGGATCCTTCACAGTGTGTGTGTGTGTGTGTGTGTGTGTGTGTGTGTGTGTGCATATGTCTCTGTGTGTGTGTAAAATATAACAATTTAAGTTTATGTTTCTATCTTAAGGTATGATGCTTGACATTTATATGCATTGAACATAATCGGTAAATTAGTACTTTTATAAAAAAACTTTTTACAGTAGAAATTAGGAACTGACTAACACTATTCTGTTTTTGCCCAGAATCTTGTATTGCTTTATAAGTTTTCCTTGAGATCACCATTGCCACTGAATTTTTATATTTTTATATGAGCTGTGCTGGCACAGTGGTTAGAATGCAGTATTGCAGGCTAATTCAGCTGATTGCCAACTGTCAGCAGGTTGACGGTTTGAGTCTCACCAGGCTCAAGGTTGACTCAGCCTTCCATCCTTCCAAGGTTAGTAAAATGACAACCCAAATTGTTGGGAGCAATATGCTCACTGTAAAAGAAAGCTTTATATAAGTCTATAAGACTTAGATATAACACTATAACACTTCAATACAAACAAGGAACATTAACATCCTTTGCTTTTTTTTTTTTTAAGAAAAAATATTTATCACTTCTGAAATCTCAAAGGGGATGGGGATGCTCTTACCCTGCAGGCCTCATAGTACCTTGTTCCCCTGAAAATAAGACAGGGTCTTATTTCTTTGAGCTCCAAAATAAATGCTTCGCCTTATTTTTGGGAAAGTCTTATTATTTCTGAGGTGCAGGAGACGGCGAGCATGATCACCTCATGGCTACTGCTGTGTTGCAATATTATGAGGGAGGGCTGATTTTGGGGGATGGCTTATTTTAGTGCATGCGCTCAAAAGCCCAATTAGACTTATTATCCGGGGAAGTCTCGTCGACCCTGCTATCACCTGGTATTGCGATGTCTATGATTGTAACCTTATTTTTCTCAACCAGTTGATGTCTGGTGTATTATGCGCCAGGAATTTGTCCATTTACATGCAAAATTCCCACAAGATCTTGACCATCTGATTTTCAGTGACTTTTTCAGGCTTATGTTCCCACCAGTTTGTTGCTGTTTTAATATTATAATTTTTGCACAAATTCCAATGGATCATTTGTGCTACTGAATTGTGCCGCAATTTATAATCAGTCTGCACGATTTTTTTACAGCAGCTGAGTATGTGATCAACAGTTTCATCAACTTCTTTGCAAAGTCTGCATTTGGCATCATCAGAGGATTTTTTGATTTTGGCCTTAATGGCATTTGTGCTGATAGTGACTCTGTTTCTTTCTTTAATTTACCTGCTGTTAACCATAACCAAGTTTTTTCACTGCCCACTTTATCTTTTATTTTTCCAGAAATTGGAAGAATTTCTTCCAATTTCTTCCAATTTTTTGTTCCAATAAACAAAGAATTATTATTATTATTATACAATTGTATCACAGCGGCCAGTTGTTTCGCCAGATTTGGCATTGGTTACTAGTCGGGCCCCACCTAGGGGCCTAGGACGTTGTAACGTATTTTCGTAATATGCGTGCAGATCCAAGCAGTGCAGCTTTTTGCATTTGACTGATGGTGATTTTGTCAATTTTTAACTGTTTTAAATGTAATTCCAGTGCTTTTGGAATAGCACCCAGTGTGCCAATTACCACTGGAATTACCACTGCTGGTTTGTGCCATAGTCGTTGAATTTCAATTTTTAAGTCCTGGTATTTTGCGATTTTTTCATGTTCCTTCTCGGTGACCCTGCTATCACCTGGTATTGCGATATCTATGATTGTGACCTTATTTTTCTCAACCAGTGTGATGTCTGGTGTATTATGCGCCAGTATTTTGTCGGTTTGTATACGGAAATCCCACAAGATCTTGACCATCTGATTTTCGGTGACTTTTTCAGGCTGATGTTCCCACCAATTTGTTGCTGTTTTAATATTATAATTTTTGCACAAATTCCAATGGATCATTTGTGCTACTGAATTGTGCCGCAATTTATAATCAGTCTGCACGATTTTTTTATAGCAGCTGAGTATGTGATCAACAGTTTCATCAACTTCTTTGCAAAGTCTGCATTTGGCATCATCAGAGGATTTTTCGATTTTGGCCTTAATGGCATTTGTGCGGATAGCTTGTTCTTGCGCAGCCAGGATTAGTGACTCTGTTTCTTTCTTTAATGTACCTGTTGTTAACCATAACCAAGTTTGTTCACTGTCCACTTTATCTTTTATTTTTTCCAGAAATTGGCCATGCAGTGCTTTGTTCTGCCAATTCTCCATTCTTGATTTTATCACATCTTTTCTGTATTCTTGTTTCGTCTGTTGGGCCTTCAGTAGATTTTTGTTCTTTACTTCAATTAATAGATGTTCTTGACTTATTATTATTATTATTATTATTATTATTATTATTATTATTATTATTATTATTATTTAGAAGAAAAAGCACAACATGTAGTAGAATAATACAACACAATCTCAAAATTAATCATTCTAATTAAAATAAATAAAAGGGGAAAGACATGGACAATTGTGTTAAAAATAGAACAATTGACCAAAATTTGAACATATTGCTTGCAATCTCAAAATAAATCATTGTACTTAAAATAAATGAAAGGGGGAAAGACATAGAAAATTACGTTAAAAATAGAGCAATTGCCCAAAATTTGAACATATTGCTTGCAAATCTTTTTCTTGACCTTGTTGTTGTTGTTGTTGTTGTTGGTGGTGGTGGTGGTGGTGGTGATGGTGGTGGTGGTGTGTTAGAGAAAACCGGTGGTGTGTGTGTAGGAACTGATTTACATACTGACAGGCAACTCTTACTAACAATCTAGAGCTCCAAATTGAGCATATATTTCTCCTTTCAATACTGCATTATTATTCTTTTAACCAACAGTCATTCCTGAAAAATATCTACAATTTTGCATTTTGTAGATGGGACTTACAGTCAAGAAGAACATTAACTTTTAACAAGAACATGCTTTAGTATGGAATGGTCAAACCGAAGCAGAGGGAGGCACAGAGATGCACAAATCTCTGTGAAGGGAGCCACACAGAGATGCACAAATGACAAAATGCCATGTGATTTCTTGACTTGCATTGAATGTTAGGATGTAAGTATGTAAGTCTACAGCTTGCCATTAAGACATTTCAATACACATTTTATCACTATTGTTTTGTAATTGTGCTTTGTATTGGACACCTATGATCCAATGTCATGTAAACAAAATTCTTGTTTTCAGCCTCAAATGTGGCAAGAATAGGACAAGTCTAAGCCATATAAGTTAAAGTTTCAACACCAGACTTGCATTTCCAAGAATAAAGCAATTGCAATTAACTTTATTAAAACTTCTCTAAGATAACCAATATACAGAACAAATATTTGTTATATTTGTTCTTTATATTAATCTAAAATATTGTTTAAAGGTTTAACAGGTCATTATTCCAGACACTTGTAAGCAGATAATAATAATTTCACTGACGGATTTTAACTTCTTGTGTTTTTTTTTTTTAAAAAGTGTTACCCGCTTAAGAGTAAGAGTTTATTATTTTGAGTCTTCAATAACTCTGGAAATTCCAAGGTAATGATAGTTTTTAGATCTTTTAGACCAAATAGTAAATATTTCACTAGAATCAACTGCCAAGGAGCACTTCAGGAGAAATCAAACTATTTTTTAAAATAGATTATACAGTTTCTTTTAAAAAATAGTTTTAAAAACTTGCCCCCTTGGAATTAAGTTGATCCCAATATGTATTACAGGTCACCCTTGACTTGACAACAATTCATTTAACAACAGTTCCAAATTACAACTGCAGTGAAAAAACAGTAACTTATGACCTAATTTCCAAGTTATAACTTTTGAACCTCCCCCTTGGTCAGATAATTGAAATTTGGCCACTTGGCAACCCATTCAAATTTACAACAGTTGCAGCATCATATAATCATGTGATTGTGATTTGTGAGTTTCCCAGCTGACTTCCGACAAGCAAAGTCAATAAGAAAATGGAGATTTGCTTAACAGTCATATAGTTCACTGTGTGATTTGCTTAGCAACCACAATTATTTTCTTAATAACTCTAATTAAAAATGGTTGCAAAATTGAACCCTATCACGTGACTGCATCACTTAGCAACTGCAATTTCAGATCCAAATTATGGTCATAAATCAAGGACTGCTTCTACAAGAGAATTGACTTACCCTTTCCCCAAACAGGATTACTAATTGCTTAAAAACAGTAGTATTCTCCTGCTCAGTAGATGGAAAAATGTCATTAGGATAATTTCAATTTATCAAAGAGGTTATTTCTCAACAATACTCAGAGTTGGCACAATTTGGATGAGAACACAGAGTCTGAAATTTAATCTAAGCAAACATATTCCCAATTTTAGGTTGGAGGAAATATTCGTGAAACATAGAGGTTAAGAATAATACATTAAACTATGCATCTATGAGAAAACCTATACTCTTATAAAAATACTTCAAAAACTCGATGTGTTAGAGATGGTTCTTTGCCAGTGACGTGCGGTGAAGCTTATGGCTGGTGAGGCAAAAAGAAAGAAAGCAGCTTTTGCCCGCCCCCCACAGCCACTATGTCCAAAATAGAGGCATCCCACGCCCCGCAGCTATGTCCGACCCAGCTGCGGGGTGCCTTTATGTCAGACAGAAGCGGTGGGGTGCTTTCTTTTGGCTTTTGCCTGCCCCGCAGGGCAAACACTTCTACCTTGCAGGCGCCGGAGCCGCAGGCCACCAGGAGTATGTCCCGCCCACAGCAGAAGAGCGCTGGTTCCTCCCCAGGCTGGAGTGAGAGCCGTGGAGGCGAAGGGCGAAGAGGGGTGGGGGGTGTTCCAAGAGGCCCCCTCCCCTTTTGGCACTCTGCAAGCCAGGCCTGCAGCGGCAAGAGGCTCCACTCCACTTCTACCCCCCCCTCCGCTCCAGAGAAGCTGGCCACGGGCAAGTCTCCACAGCCCCGGTTCCCTCTCCAAGCAGCCCCAGGAGGAAACGGGCCAGCCCCGCTTCACTCCAGGACTTTCCGGTAGTGGAGGACCCGCATTCCGCTCCCTCTTCCAAGCCCCGAGTGGCAAGCCTTTCTCCTCCACGGCTCTCGCTCCAGCCTTGTCCGGGCCCTCCTCGGCAGGCCTGCCGGAGTTCTGGAAGAAAGAGGCAGGAACCAAGGCTGGCCACTTGGGGCTTGGAAGGGGGAACGGAATGCGGGTCCTCCATTGCCGGAAAGTCCAGGGAGGGAAGCGGGGCTGGCCCGTTTCCTCCCGGGGCTGCTTGGAGATGGAACCAGGGCTGCAGAGACTCGCCTGCGGCCAGCTTCTCTGGAGCAGAGGGGGGGAGATAGAAGCGGAGTGGAGCCTCTTGCTGCTGCGGGCCTGGTTTGCGGAGTGCCAAAAGGGGAGGGGGCCTCTTGGAACACCCCCCCACCCCTCTTCACCCCACAGCCAGGACCGTCCTTCCGCCTCAAGCCGTGTTTCTTCCTGCAAAGCCCTTTGGGTGTCAGGTGGAGCTCTCGGTTGCCCAATCCAGTTCCTCCCAGGTTCAAAACTACGGAGGGAGGGCCCTGCGTTCTTCCCTCTTCTGACTAAGTCAAAACACACGTCTATCCTTCCCTGTGCAACACAAACGCTTTGCACACGTCCAATTGAAGAGGACACCGCGGAGCTGCTCTTTGGTGACAAAAGCTTCCCTCTCCGTCACCATGGGCTAAAACTGCCATAAGCCTTTGTTTAAAGCGCGTTGGATAATAAGTCCTCTCTCTCTTCCGCTGTTGCTCGTAGGCACCGAATATAATGAACTTTACTCAGGAGTAAACTCAGCCATGCGCAAAGGGCCAGTCTAAACAGAACTTTCCAAGCATTGCCCACTTGCACCCTTAAGAGGTCAAGTGCTCCTTTCATTTTCAGGCAGAGACGCGGGTGCAACTTGATTTATAAAGATGGATCTCCCGAAGGCGAGTCAGAGCTAGCTTGACTTTTTGTTGCCCGGGAGCCTCGAGAAGACGGCCTCGTCTTTCGCTTCTCTCATCTCCAAATGCCTTGGTCCACGAATGCCCCACGCCCCACTCGGCTTCTCAACCAGCTCTATTCACGGCCCAAGCGCCCTCTCCGCTCTGCTCTGTGTCTCCTTCAATACAGCAGGCTCACCATTTCAGGAAGCAAAAGTGTTGCTACACGCAGTTGTTGGAAAATGACGTTAAGCTTGATTAAGCCCATTCCTCCCCCCCACCACCACTGTCTCCAACAGGCCAGGCATCTCGCGTTTATGGTGGACATAAACGCGAGACACCTGGCCTGTTGGGACACAGCAGCGAGAACATCCCTGCCGCCTCTGCACTCCGCTGCCTCGCCCCCGCCTCCTCCGACTCCACCGCTGTGAAGAAAGAAACGTGCGCGCGCGCGCGCACACACACACACACACACACACACACACACATTCCTCACAATAAAAAAAATTAAATTACAATAAATTTGAATCGCCCCACCCTCCCTCCGTCCAATCCACATACCTTTTCCAGCTGTGGAAACTCTCTCAACTCTCCTCTTGTTCGCCCAACGTAAGCGTGCTCAACGTAAGCATGCTCATAAGGCATGATTTGCTGCTCCCAGATCAGGAGGCGGGAGAATCAGTGCCTCCTTTGCATATGAATTTTTTTGCTTTTTAACCCTTGGTTAACTTTTAAAAGACGAAAAATTCCTTATGCAAAGGAGGCCCCGAGTTCTCTGGCCTCCTCCTATAGTTAACACTAAGCAAATAGCAAGCCACTGTGACTTGGAATCTGGTAGCAACTACCGTGGCTTTAATTATTTTTAAAAAATTCTTTAAAATTCTTTTCTTTCCCGCAGGAGACTGTGAGGCCCCGCCTCCCCTGCCTCTAGTGACTGCACGTCCCTGTTCTTTGCACCTCAAAATTATCTTTCCATTGTTTACAAACATCAGAAATCCTTTGTACAGGGAGTCCCCAACTTACAATAATTCACTTAGTGACCATTCAACATTACAATGGCACTGACAAAAATGACTTATGACCATTTTTCAGACTTGTGACCACATGATTTACAAACTTGACAACTGGCTCATATTTATGACAGTTGCAATGTCCCGGGGTCATGTGATCTCCCTTTTGCAAACTTCTGACAAGCAAAATCAGTGGGGGAACCAGATTCACTTAACAACTGGGTTACTAATTGATTGATTGATTGATTGACGCAATGATTCACTTAACAGATGTGGCAAGAAAAGTAATAAAACGGGGCAAAAATCGCTTAACAAATTTGTCACTGAGCAACATAAATTTTGAGCTCAATTGTGGTCATAAGTCAAGGACTATCTGTATTAGATTCCAAAGCCACGTTTTTTTTAAAAAAATGATCCTGTGATCGATTAAACAAAGCAGTACTTTAATGGTGCAACCCAGGGCCTATTTTTAAAATATATCTTTAAACCCTATTTATTTATATCAAAGCAGCATTAACCTTGTTTAACAATGGAGCTTTTAAATCCCAGACCATCATGTCCAAAGTATTGCCTTGCACAGAGCGGTTTTCTTTTTAAAGAAAAAACAAAATGGATTTCCCCTTACGAAATGCATTATTTTTCAGGGTTACTGAGACATGAAATGATTACTTATCATCCCGTGAAATGATATTACATTTTAAATGCAATGCTACATGGACACTTATGATGGCCTTCATCTCTGGCTAATCTGCTTGCTCAGCCCTATGGAAAGCACTCAAACACCATTCAATTCATAATTGCCTTTCAGTGTGTGCCTTTCTGCATGTTTTTTTTTATTTGAAAAAGATTCCCTCCCAAATAATACGTGTATACGTGTGAAGAGAGAGAAAGAAAGAGCAGAAAAACACCATTTGGTGTCTGTCTCTTCTCTTTTTAATCAGCTACAGTCATAATTTTAAGGGATTGAGCAAAGCTGCAGAGAAAGATGAAAACAAGACTTATCCCTACCATGATGAATTTGAAAATTCAGCATGCAGTTGAAACTTTATTGATGTTTTGGAACTTCTCCGTATAAACCATGGGGATGTCTGTGGAATGCATTATGGCACTTTATGGCTTTATCACTGTTGCTAATGCTTACTTTAGACCAGTGGTCCCCAACCTTTTTATCGCCGCGGACCAGTCAGCCTTTGATAATTTTACCGTGGCCCGCTGAGCGCGCGCAGGGGTGGGGGGGCGTTGTTCGCGACGACACATTGATTGTTTATATATCAGATTGTTTTGATTAAACAACTTTTATTTTATTGTATTTAAACATGCCTTACAAAATAAAATACAATTACATAAATATAAAGTGCAAGGCTACGCTACTAGCGCTGTCTACGCTAGCCCTACGTAGCTGCGCAGGCGCTCTTAGGTTTTTTTCAGGAATCGGCCAGCGCTGAAGCGCTGAAAAGGAATGAGAAGGGCGGCGCTGGACACAGGGGGGCGGTGGGCCGCTGGTGACGTCAGAGTGCCACCAGCGGTCCAGTAACACCCCTTGTGCCAGTTAGCCCTAATTTGCATACAGAAAGAAACTATGGCCCCCGGCCGCTGCAGCGATCATGGCCCCCGGCCGCTGCAGCGATCATGGCCCCCGGCCGCTGCAGCGATCATGGCCCCCGGCCGCTGCAGCGATCATGGCCCCCGGCCGCTGCGCGGCCCGGTGCCAGGTACTCCACGGCCCGGCACCGGTCCGCGGACCGGGGGTTGGGGATCACTGCTTTAGACCCAAGGGCTACAGATACATGCAAGTAATAAACCTGGCAAGGAAAGAATGAAAAATTGATATCATGGATGGGTTTCGTAGATGTCAGTCTATTTGACAATTGTGGATAGACAGGAAAATTCCACAGCAAAGAAAAGTAATAAAGAAGTCAGAACTAGGGTAGTTCTGGAAGGGTAGTTTGTCAAGAAACTTACAGTTGGCTCTGGTTGCTCCAACTGAGTACCAATTTACTAGATATTCATGGGTCATTGTCTTCAATGAATCAGATTTTTGGGATTCAGAAAAGGGGGAACAGAGGGGGAGAGACCACCTATATTGGAATTGAAAGAAGAATCTGGAATTTCCGTGTACTGTCAGAAGTACTTTTCAGGGCAAGGAGGTTTAGAGGTGTTCACCCATTCTCCTCTGTGTCCTAATATGATCTTTTAAATTAAGGTTTTTTTTTACAGGAGGTTTATGTTCTCCATTAACTGTTATGTATGGTTTCTATCTCCTTCTATAGTTCAGATTAGGGTTACTACTTTTGAAAATGTGGCTTGGATAGATTTTAGCATTATTATTTTTTACAAACTAACAGCTGACAAGTAAATTTAAACAATACACATTCTTAAGTATAATTCTGATTCATTGAAATCCCACCACTTTTAATCCACAGTCCACCCTGGCAAAACATTCTTCAATCTTTTTATTTTATTTTATTTTATTTTATTTTTATTTGACTCTTGGAACATCAGATTGCTTTTTAATAAACTTAACTCTACATTGATATTTGTCGTGATATTCAGGCTCTTTAAAAAACAACAACGTTATTTTCTTTCCTTGATTTGGAAGCTGGATCTGGATTTTTGTTTACTTCTTTGTTGGGATATGCTGATTCCAGATAGATTACTGAAAGCTATGAGATGATTGTTTCTCTGATGCACCTAACTTAAGCAGAGGCTTTTTTCCCCAGCCAAGAAAGATAATAATGAAGGTGGATTCTAATTATTTAAATGTGTATTTTCAATTTGGTGAATATATATCTTGTTTTAGATATTATTACTTTCTCAAACCAATACTCTCCAGACAAATTGGATCTCAAAACGTATAATACCCCACGCAAAATGTAAAAGCCAGCAAATAACTACAGAAACAAAATCAAAGAAAGACATTTGCTCCTGAAACAAACTATTTAGCTTACTCTTTGGTATGGTACTATTTTGAATTTCAGATAGGAGCTTTCTCTAACTCTAACCAATTGGAGATGTCACTTGCAAGAGATTGAATTTCTTAGAGCAAAATATATTTTCTATCACATAGGTATGGTCTTTCTTCAAAACTGGATGTGCTTGACCTGCATATTTTGTGCTTTTATTCATTTAATACTAGCCAATAACCTGCTGTTGCCTGGATATTATTTATAGCGGGAAAATGTCCAGACCAAATGTAATTTGTAATGTTGGCTTTCCCCTCTTACCAGAGGGAGCCCCCCCCCTGTGGAGTACTGTGAAGCGATTACCATGGCAACTCCACTGAACTATACAGTAGAAGCCAGTATGGCAGTAGACACAACAGGCTGCAACTTAACAGAACACACACCCCGAGAGGTGTTAACGGTGTCTTACCCCACAGTATTTTTCTCCAGAGAGTAAGTCATCTGTGTACCAAGGTTAGTTGAAATTGCTCCAGGCATTCCAGAGTTATGCTGGTACATGCACACATACAGCCATATAGATATGCATTTATTACAAATGTTCTTTAAGCCACTTCAGGAGAGTCAATCTCATGGCTTAATAAAACTTTATAACAATAAATGCAAACAAAGATGTACATATGTGACCAACACAACAATAACAATTGTAAAACAAAATAATCAGCATAATCAGCAGGTAGTACATATTTCACAGTGACATGCGGTGAGCTTCATGGCTGGTGAGGTGGAGAGAAAGAGAAAGAAAAAATGCAGCTCTTCTTTCCCTCCCTCCCTCCCTCCCTCCCTCACCCCACCCCACCACCTTCCCAAAGACTGCAACTTTGCCCCTCGCACCACACAAAAACTTTTCTGCTCCAGATCTGGCCAAAACACTCCTCGCTCCTCCCCACTTGGTTGGGCCTTATCCATTTCGCTTGGAGAGGGTGGGTGGAGATGGGGGTCTTCCGTGGCACATGCACGCATGCGCGATTCCCTCCCCCACATGTTTTCCCACTCCGCCCCCCCATGCCTCCAGGGTGCTCTTCACCTGCTTTCTCTGAGGACATTGCGGCGGCTTGGCGAGGCAGAGGGTGGATTTGGGGGGGAGCGGAGGGATGGGGTGGGGAAAGAGACCTGAGAGATGGGAGGGAGGATTTCTGCATCAGCAGCCCCCTTTCCAAAGGCGCCCTCCTCTCTCTCCTCTCTCTTTCTCCCCGAGAGAACCACGTGGTCCTGGCTTGTGAAGATGCGGTTTGCCAATTATGGAGCGGGGAGGAAACAGAGCAAATTAAAGGAGCAGGCGACTCTCCTCCTCATCCCCACAACCCGTTAGATTGGGCTCAAACCACCTCTTGTTTTTCCGCTCCCCCCCATCCTTTTCCAGCTAGGTTGTCGGAGGGTCAGACTCTGCGTTTGGCGCTGCCTCGACGCGACACACACACACACACACACACACACACACACACGCACGGTTGGCAAACTCACAAGCCCTGGCTTTCCCCAAGCTGCAGCTGATCTAAAGCAGTTTTGCCTTCAAAATGCACATCACGATCTTTTATTAACAGGAGTTTCAAGTACAAACAGGACTTTATTAACAGGAGTTTCAAGTGCAAATCCATTCAGACCACAAAAGTTGTTGATCTAACAACTTTTCCTAGCTGATTATGTTGAATATGGAAATGAAACAAGATGGCTTGGAGCCTGTACAGAAACTTTCTATTAATGTGCCAACTTTGAGCTTGTAAGATTGCTATTGTTTCAAACCCCCATTAAAATCTACTTCTCTAACAAGCTGTATGATTTCCTGTCTGAAGGTTGTTGCTTCACTCGGTCCAGAAGGCACTTTAAAAAATAAAACACACACACACACGCACACAATAAAAACAAATTACAATTAAATTACAAATAAATTGAATTCCTCCCCCCTGCCCCATCCCTCTGACCCACATACCTTCCAGCTGCGCCAAAATTCCAGATTTGGTCTAGCCAGGCTCCAGGGCCAGGCAGGCTGGGATAGTTGCTCCTAGAGTTACCACGTGCTCTCTGCAGGAGGAGGCCAGAGAACTATGGGCCTCATTTGCATACTATTTTTTTTGCTTTTTTACCCTTGCGTAACTGTTAAAAGGCGAAAAATTCCTTATGCAAAGGAGGCCGATAGTTCCCTGGCCTCCCCCTACAGTTAGCACTAAGCAGACTCCAAGTCACTGTGAGTTGGACTCTGATAGCAACTAGCTTGGCTTTAATTATTTTTTTAAAAATTTTTAAAATTCTTTCTTTTTCTTCAGGAAACTGGTGAGGCCCCGCCTCCCCTGCCTCTAGTGAGTGCACGTCCCTGATATTTCATAATCTTCTCAATCCCCAAATATCCCCTTAAAAGGCATATGATGTAATAGATTTGATAGAAATCCCAAAGTTGCTTTTATTTTAAAAGCAACTGGACTTTCTGGTTTTTCTTTAAGATGTTTCACTTCCCATTCAATAAGTTTCTTTAATTCTGGATAAACGAGAACCTCCATAGACAGCTTTGCTGGAACTAAGATATCTAGTCAGAGGAGGATATATACAATATGTCCCATTGGCTTTCATATTTAGTTTATTTATTTATTCAGTTAATAGTATGTTTAGCCCTGGATAACAAATAGAGCAATAACATCACAAAAGTTGGGAGGCTCTAAAAGTGCTGGGTTAAAAAAAGTTATCCATCTCCTAGATTGTAATAAATAGGGCTAGTTTTAATATTATTGGAAATTTACTTTATAATATAGATTCCATCTAGAGAAAAACAGAACTCTCAAGGAAAAAAAACTCTTTTATTTATTTATTTTTTTAAAAAAAACACTTTTCATTATGGATCTCTAAGAATGAGTTACTTAGTTCTCTTGCCAGCTGCAATCTGCTGCTGTTCTCTGAGATCCAAATGTTGGCAGGAGGTAATAAAATCTATTTCTGATGTGCAGATGGTTTAGGTTCTCTATAAAGATGACAGCTGGCTAATGAGCTCCTAGATCACAATTTCCTCCACGAGAGATTCTATGTACAACACTCTGGGCCAAATTCCAAAGACCTTTCTTTCTGAGTCATAGACATGAGTCCTGCACTTTATGCCTGTTTATGAATTCCCCCTCAAGTGAAGGTTGTATATTTCTTGTACTCTTTATCAATGGTTGCAGAAGCAGGGGAGGCCCCAGGTGAAATGGCAGAATTGGAATGAGATAAAAATAGACATACTTCATGCTTTGTAGGTAGATAAAAAATAGGGTGTAATCCAGCAGACAAACACAATCTCATAAGAATAATAATCTAGGAACATTAGAGGAATTTTGTAAGTCTACAATAGACCAACGCTAAAAGCCCATGAGAGCACTTGCTTAAAGTAGTAATAGCAATATAGCAGTAGACTTATATACCGCTTCATAGGCCTTTCAGGCCTCTCTAAGCGGTTTACAGAGAGTCAGCATATTGCCCCCAACAATCTGGGTCCTCATTTTACCCACCTCGGAAGGATGGAAGGCTGAGTCAACCCTGAGCCGGTGAGATTTGAACCGCTGACCTGCTGATCTAGCAGTAGCCTGCAGTGCTGCATTTAACCACTGCGCCACCTTGGCTCTTAGGCTCTTAGTAAATCTGTTGGATTTAAGCAGGTTTTATTACTCAGCAAACATTAATAGGATTTGATTGTAAATACAATATATATTCCATTCTGGTTATTCAATTTGAATGTTCTTGTCTTTCTTTTGTGAAGAATTGGAATTACAGCACCTCTGAACTGAGAACTAAGGTATCTGAAAAGCTGGAATGAAATGAACCCAAAAAATAGAGGTTTAAATAGGACATAATGGGGCTTTCCCTTTCCCAGAAAGTTTCCAACTGCTTGATCTGGATAATCATGGAATACTTACTAAGGGGCCCCCTTCTAGCAGGAGGTGGATACTGGGGGGGGGGGGGTTGCACGTGTCTACATTTTTCTCTTCTATGACACAAAGATGGACCCCACTCTTAGGGTTTTCAAGAATCTACCTCAAAAATCTACTGCCTGGCTTTTCCAGAGACCCTGTGGGGATTAATGCATTATTGTTTTTGTTGCAATTGATTATATTCTGTTTTTGTATTCAGATTCCTTGTGTACCTTATCACACTTGGCCAATAGAGAATTCTATTCTATTCTATTCTATTCTATTCTATTCTATTCTATTCTATTCTATTCTTACCTTTTTATTTTATCATAAACAATAGTAATGGATCCAAGTAAGCATAAACCAAATAAATAACTAATTCGTTAAATGTCTGAATATGTATCCTAATTGGACATCTGATGGCATATATTCAACATGTATCAGGATCTGATGGTAGTAATGGTTTGATAACATCATTAAAGAAAATACTGTTTAAGTAGAGAAAGAAACTTTAAGAATTTTAAAGGGAAATTAAAAGAATTGTAGCAATAAATCATCCAAGGAATGGGTAAAATACTTCCCAAGCTATGATTTAATTATTGTTTCATCTGTCATAATAAATCAAGATTAAATGGCTCTTTAGTGGATGTTATTTCATGCAAGCTTAAAATGAAATCCTTAAATAATACCACTTTATATTCAAAATATATTTTCCCCTGTATTTTAAATCATTATCTTTAATATGGAAACTACCTTGTATTTTTTTGGAGTTCTATTATCATTGAACAATATTTTTTTGAGCTCCACTACCTTTCCTCCTATATGAGGATTGGACAACTTTATAGAATATATTATTTGTGTGTAATAAGATACACATACAGTATTTACAAAAATACAAAAGGACGTATATGAATAATTAACTAAGGTAAATTATATTTTAAGCCTTAAAATATTGGAAGTTTCCATATATTAGCTCAGAGTGTTGGTTCATCTGGAAATTGTTGCCTATGCTACTGACGACAGTGGAAATGAATATTTCCAGTCTTACCTTGAAATGTCAGTGACCAAAGTTAAAATGTTTCACATACAAAGGATACACTATACTGCTGTAGTATCACCATATATTATGTGTCTTTGTTCATATGTTACATAGCATGGTTTAAGTATGATTTCTTTAATCAACCATAATTTGCCTCTAAGCTTTAAGCTTTGGTTTTCAAATCATAGTTACTTGATTTCTGTAATGATCCAAATTTTCAACAAGTAAACGTAATCAAGAAATTTCATCTACTTGAAATAAATTTTTCCAATTAGTTTGTTGGTTTTGTGGAAGCATTCTTGTAAAGGGAAAAAAGATGCAAAGGGATTACTTAAATACTACCTAAGTGTGTCCTTTCATGAATAAATAAAATAAAATAAAATGTACAAAATGAAATAAAAGAAAAAGGTTTTCATTGTTGTAAAATAAACTTCCCATTTCTAATCACCAAGGCTACATGAAGACATTTTACTGTAACAAATTGGGTCTAGTCAAGGTTTTTTGTTGTCCATTTATAGAACCAATGTGGTATACTGGTTAAGGCAGGGGTGTCAAACTCGTGTCATCAAATTATCATAACGTGACTTATCACAACTCCCCCCCCCCTTCGCTAAACTGGGCATGGCCATGGCTTGCACCTTATGGATCCGGCCCATGTGCCACTAATTTAACAACCCTGGGCCAAGGCAATGTTTGTCAACCTAGGTCCCTTTAAGATGCTGGCTGGGGAATGCTAGGAGTTGAAGTTCACATCTTAAAGTGGCCAAAACGTGAGAAATACAGGGTTAAGGTAGTTGGACTATAAGCAAGGAGACCATAAGTAAGGAGACCATATCCAGTCTTAGCCATGAAAAGTATCTAGATAGTTTTGGACCAGCCACATTCTTTCTGTCCAGCCTTCCTCACAGACCTGTTTCTGTGGAGAAAAAAATGTCTTCTTCCACATTTATATGCAAGTGCGACCAAATTAAAAATATGAAATGCTAATCCCCAAGACATGTCATTACCATGGTACATGAAAGAGAAGGTTCTATAAGCATCTCTCCTTGTCCTTTGATGATATGAAAAGTCACCAAATAATCCAAAACCTCCTGGCTAAGGAAATCAGCTCCCTGTGGCTAATGCTAGAAGTGGCCTGACCAATCACATTAGTTTACTATAAAGGTAAAGGTAAAGATTTTTCTTGTCCAGTTATGTCCTACTCTATGGGCCAATGCTCATCTCTGTTTCTTAGCTGAGGGAGCCAGCATTGTCCAGACCCTTCCAGCCAGCCTGACTATACATCAAGGTGCATGGAATACTGTTACCTACCCACTGGAGTGGTACCTATTTATCTACTTGCATTTGCATGCTTTTGAACTGCAAAGAAAGACTAGGGTGACATGATAGTGTTCCAATATTTGAGGGGCTTCCATAAAGCACCTTTTCAAAGCACCAGAAGTCCAGACAGGAAACAAACTATGGAAACTGAGCAAGGAGAGAACCAACTTAAAAATAGGAGGGAAAAATTCCTGACAGTGAGAACAATTAATCGGTGGAATAGCTTGCCTTCAGAAACTGTGAGTGCTCCATCACTGGGCAACCATTTGTCTAAAATGATATAGAGTCTCCTGTTTTAGCAGTGGGTTGAACTCAGAGGTGGGTTCCTACCTGTTCACACCAGTTCGATAGAACCGGTTCGTCAAATCTACCAAACCAGTTAGAAGAGGTTCCACCAGTGGACTCGGAAAGCAGGCCACACCTACAGAAGAGGTTCCAAAAATTTTTGAAACCCACCACTGGTTGAACTAAAAGACCTCCAAGATTCCTTCCAACTCTGTTATTCTATTTGCTAGGTTGGCAGGAGCTGGGACAAGAGTGTCAAAATGCTGACCTTCCAGTCGACAAGCCTAGCATTTTAACCACTAGGCTATTGTGCCCCTTAGCAGTTTACTATATCTCAGTGATGGCTAACCTTTTTGTCATTGTGTGCCGAAAGCGTGCACGGCAGTGTGACAGCGCAGACCCGTGTGCCCATACCCATAATGTCATGCGGGCGACACCCCCCCATGCGCCTCACATGCATGTGTTTCCCCACACACATGTGTGCATGACCCCTGGATGCCATTTTGGGCCTAGCAGGCCTCCCTGGAGCCTCCTGGTACCAAAAATGGTCAGGGGGGCACCCCCCCCACATGCATGGCAGAAACCTGAAAAACAGCTGGCCGATGGGAGGCATGCACACATGCATGTTGGAGGTGACGGCTCGTGTGCCAGCAGACAGGGCTCTGCGTGCCACAAGTGGCAGGCATGCCATAGGTTCACCATCCTGGCTATATCTTTATATAGAATTTGTAAAAACAAACACATTAAACCGTTCAAAATCAATCATGATCTCCTGGTGGGGGAGAAACATTGAGAAAATCTATAGAATACAGTAGTTAGAATAAATGTGGGACTTACCATTTTTCTTGATGGAGACATTAGAATGATTTAATATCCATTTTTAAAATTTGTACATGGTTAAAACTGAACTTATTTCTCTTTTGAATTGCACTACAAAAGACCTGTTTAGTTTCCAGCCATAAATTCTTGTTTCTGCAGTGACAAATGCAAGTTACTTGCAGCAGAGATGAAAAGCCAATAGTGCTAAAAATAGGAGTTATTGCACTCCTATATGGTGCTGAAGGCATTATTGAAATATGTTCCACTTATGCCCTTAAAATATAGTAGGGTACTAAGTGTGCATTCCTAACACAGCTTTTATCTCACATAAACAGTGGTGGGATTCAAAACTCTTTACTACCGGTTCTGTGGACGTGGGTTTGTGGGTATGGTCTGGCTTTGTGGCTGTAGCACAAAGGGGAAGGTTACTGCAAAATCCCCATTCCCTCCCCACCCCACTAACCGGCTTTCCACCTCTGTTCTCCTGTTCAGGGCCTGGGAGGCAGTGGGGGTGGGGCCAGCCTTTTTGCCAGTTCTCTGAACTACTCAAAATTTCTGCTATCGGTTCTCCAGAACCTGACTGGACAGAACTGACTGAATACCACTTCTGCACTTAAAGCACAAATTATTACTTTTACCAGTATGGACACAATTTACAGTTTTAATTAAATCTTCATTTGCTGTTTAATTGCAGCAATTACTAGGAGGTTAGTGACTAATAAAATAAATGTTGGAACCAGAATGTTGGAATCAGTATTATTCCTATTGGACTTTATGGATTGGAAATTAGAAAATAATATTGTACATATATTATGTACAATAATATCTCCTGGACCCACAGCTGACCTTTGACCACCACCTGTCGGCTGTGACCAGGGGGGCATTTGCCCAAGTTCGCCTGGTGCGCCAGTTGCGACCCTACCTGAACCGAGAGGCTCTCACAACGGTTCACTCGGGCCCTTGTGACCTCTAGGCTGGAATACTGCAACGTGCTCTACATGGGGCTGCCCTTGAAGAGCATCCGGCGGCTTCAGCTAGTCCAGAATGCGGCCGCGCGAGTGATTGTGGGCGCACCGCGGTTCGCCCACATAACACCTATCCTCCGCGAGCTGCGCTGGCTACCTGTTGATCTCCGAGTGCGCTTCAAGGTGCTACTTACCACCCATAAAGCCCTTCATGGTAGTGGATCTGAGTACTTGAGAGACCGCCTCCTGCCAATTACCTCCCTACGACCTATTAGATCGCACAGATTAGGCCTCCTCCGAGTTCCATCCGCCAGTCAGTGTCGACTGGCAACTACGCGGAGGAGAGCCTTTTCAGTAGTAGCTCCGACCCTTTGGAACAATCTCCCCATGGAGATTCGCACCCTCACCACCGTCCAGACCTTCCGCACAGCCCTCAAGACCTGGCTATCCCGTCAGGCCTGGGGATAAAGATTCTAATCCGTCCCCACCCGAATGATGAATGAATGTTGTGTTCTACTTTTACTTATGTATTGTCTCATGTCTTGTCTTGTATTCCCCTCCCCATAAATTGTGAGCCGCCCTGAGTCCCCTCAGGGAAAAGGGCGGCCTATAAATAATAAACAAATACAAAAATACAAAAAATTATAGCATGGCAAGATTATTGTATGCAAATAGTTGAAATGGCTACAGTGGAAGACTGGATTATTAAATGAATTGAACCTGAAGAAATGATGAAGCTGACCAGTTTGGGCAGAGAAAAGAGAAAAGGATATTTTAAAAAAAAAGACTGGAAAATTTATAATGATTTTTTGCTGGAAGAAAAGAAAAAATGAATACATGGTTTTGGGATTTAGAGATTAAAAATGAGATAGAGGTTGTTGAAAAGTTAAGATGACAATAACTTGATAGAAAGAAAGATGGAAGGGACAACTGTATGTGAATTACTTTTTTCTTTTCAATTTTTTCTTATATCTCTATTTTTTACTTTAGATCTATTCTTATTTTGTATATTTTTTGTTTATTATATTTTTGTTTGTATATTTTATTATATTGAAAACTTTATACATATATGAAGGGTGATGGCTCAGTGGTTAAAGACACTGAGCTTGTCAGATGGAAGCTGACAGTCCAGGTTTAAGATCCAAGCACTATGCGACAGGGTGAGCTCCCGTTCCTTGCTCCAGCTCCTGCCCACCTCACAGTTCAAAAGCATGCAAATGCTCATTTGCATTTTTGAACAGAATGATTTAAGACAGGCAGAAAACTTCCACATTTTGTGACAGTCAACTGTTTCTCAACAGGTTTTTTTTTGTCTTTTTTTGCATTTCTAGATAATGGAGAATTTAATTCCTTTGACTAAAGTTGTCTGTCTGCTTGTCTATGGAGATTCTCAGTCATTCAGGTTATGGTTGTCCCAAAGGTGCTTTTTCAAGAGGCAACTGGACTTTCTGGTTTTTCTCTGAAGAAATTTCACTTCTTATCCAAGAAGCTTTTTCAGCTTTGATTGGATGGTGGGGAATGGATGGATTTATACTCCTGATTTGATTTGATTTGATTGCACTTATATGCCGCCCTATTCCCCGGAGGGACTCAGGGTGGCTAACAAATCAAAGGGAGGGAGTACAAACAAGAGGAAAAACAACAAACAAGCAACTACAAAAAGAATTTAAAAATAATCAACAGCCACACAGTTCGAGCGGGGACGGGAACTCGTCCGCCCCAGGCCTGTCAGAACAGCCAGGTTTTAAGGGCTTTGCGGAAGGCCTGAAGGGTGGTGAGGGTCCAAATCTCCACGGGGAGCTTGTTCCAGAGGGCCAGAGCAGCCACAGAGAAGACCCTCCTCCAGGTGGTAGACAATCGGCATTGGCCGGTAGATGGGATTCGGATGAGGCCTAATCTGTGGGATCTAATAGGTCTGTTGGAGGTAATTGGCAGCAGGCGGTCTCTCAAGTACCCAGGTCCAATACCATGAAGGGCTTTATAAGTGACGACTAGCACCTTGAAGCGTATCCGGAGACCAATAGGCAGCCAGTGCAGCTCGCGGGGGATAGGTGTAACGTGGGTGTACCGGAGTGCACCCACAATCGCTCACGCGGCTGTATTCTGGACAAGCTGAAGTCTCCGACTGCTCTTCAGGGGCTGCCCCATGTAGAGCGCATTTCAGTAGTCCAGTCTTGAGGTCACAAGGGCATGAGTGACTGTTGCGAGTGCCTCCCGGTTCAGGTAGGGACGCAATTGGTGCACCAGGCGAACCTGGGCAAATACCCTCCTGATCACAGCCGACAAATGGTGTTCTAAAGTCAGCTGTGGGTCCAGGAGGACTCCCAAATTGCGAACCCTGTCTGAGGGGCATACAATTTCACCCCCCAGCCTGAGAGATGGAATATCTGGCCAATTGTTGGGAGGGAAACACACAAGCCACTCAGTCTTGTCAGGATTGAGTGCAAGCTTGTTTACCCCCATCCAGACCCTAACAGCCTCCAGGCACTGACACATCACGTCAACTGCTTCACTGAGTTGGCACGGGGTGGACAGATACAGCTGTGTATCGTCTGCATACTGGTGATATTTTATCCCGTGCCGTCGAATGATCTCACCCAGCGGCTTCATGTAGATGTTAAACAGGAGGGGGGACAGGACCGAACCCTGCGGCACCCCACACTTAAGGGGCCTAGGGGTCGATCTCTGCCCTCCAACCAACACTGACTGCGACCTGTCTGAGAGGTAGGAGGAGAACCACCAAAGAACGGTGCCTCCCACCCCCACCTCACACAACCGTCGCAGAAGGATACCATGGTCGATGGTATCGAAGGCCGCTGAGAGGTCAAGGAGCACTAGGAAGGAGACATGACCACCATCCCTGACTCTCCAGAGATCATCAGTCAGTGCGACCAAAGCAGTTTCCGTGCTGTAGCCAGGCCTGAATCCAGACTGAAAGGAGTCTAGATAATCGGTTTCATCCAAAGACCGCCGAAGCTTTTGATCAAGGGACCATGTGGATGCTGCAATGATTGTAAGTGTGCAAAACAGTCATCACTTTTTTCAGTGCTGTTGTAACTTTGAATGATCACTAAATGAACTGTTGTAAGTTGAGGACCTGTATTTTCTCAACAGTTATAAGTGAGGCAATTAGTTAATATATTTGCTACATGAATAATTATAATTCTTTGATGGTTATAAAACTATGGGTTTGAGTTGTGTAATCAGTGCATGTAAGTACAGTAACAGGATTTCCATGAGCTAAATATTTTCAGCTTGTCCTTTTTGTCTCCATCTTCCTTCCTTCTATCCCTAAATGAGCTGCACAGAATGACATCTGTCAATAATGTCAGGGCAGAATGGGGACATTTTCACCTTTATGTTTTATCCAAGTAATCTATTATTTTAACCCAGAGACAAAGACATTGAGGGAACAGACTTCTGCTGATGCACTACTGACTTCTCATGTTTTCCTGCAGAGATCCCAAATTTGTTCAATTCTTTGAAGCAAATGTTAGCAAAAATATAGTATTTGCCAGGGGTGTGGGAAGTGGAATCCACCAGCAGAGTCCTTTGTTCTGGCGAAGGAGAAAAAGGTGAATATAGTCTAATGCACATTTAAGAACAGTGGCTTTAAGCTTTATAATAGTTGGCAAACAAAGGCTGAATATCATAACCCATTTTTGTCATAATTCAAAATCTTGCATATTAACTCAATAAAAGGAGTTATTACACTATGTAGGTGTGTTTGTTTGTATTGTGTTGTGTCTGTGTTGTCTGTGTATACTACCGGCCAGGTCATTCTATACAGATGGTGAGACAACTGTCTATATCCTCCATCAGCAGTGTAATCCTAGTTGGTTTTGTGCTTGTGGAAAGTCCAAGAGCCTATTACTTAATATTGATCCATTCTACAGACTATGCGAAACTAACATTTTTGTTCGATTAACCATCACTGGCTCAACGTTAACAATACTTAAAATGCAGACCATGATTCCAAAAAGAGTGATTGTGTTAGTGTAACTTAACAGGCCAAAAATCAGAGTACACATATTTTTGGTTTGGTGCAGAGAGAAAATAAGGGCCACATGCACACAGATGCTTTGTGATGCTAGCTTCCCAATTTAGAATTGGCTGGAAAACAGCTGTACAGGTGGCTGGATGCAATGTTCCCTCAAATTTTTTTTTCAGTGTGTGCGGAAAAGTATAGTGTTTGAGCGGCACATTTTCATGCCTGAGCACCTGAATTTTTTTCACAGATGTGTCACAGAGCAATTGATTTATAGGATCCGAATTGGAATGGAGAAAAATGATTTTGTGCATGCGTGCATGTGTGTGTTTGTCTGTGTGTTTGTGTGTGTGTGCACGCGTTTGAGTGAACGAGGGATCCAGTAAGGGAACTGTGCCTATTTAGAAAAAAAGATAAATTATTGCAAATATGATCAGTCAAAGATAAGTATGAGGACAGGTTGGGTGGTAGAGGGGAAGGGGGAGAGAGAGAAAGTGATAAAAGAGTGGGAGAGAAGAAGAGAGGAAGAAAAAAGAGGGAAGAGAGACAGAAAGATAGAGAAGGAGAGAGAAAGTGACAGAAGAGTGGGAAAGAAGGAGAGAGAAAGAGAGACAAAGAGAAAGAGTGAGATAGACAGAAAGAGACAAGGAGGAGAGAGAAAGTAACAGAAGAATGGAAAAGAAGGAGAGATAAGGAGAAGAGAGACAAATAGAAAGAGGATGAGAGAGACAGAGAGAGGAAAGAGGAAGAGGAAAGAGGAAGAGAGAACATCTCATGTTTCTCATGGTAGAAAGAAACCCTCCCTAAGAACTTTGTTGGGTTTCCATGGAATGAAATTTGATCTTTTTCTCAACCCTACAGTAGTGTATTTTTTTCTAAGGGGATATAATCAAGATAGTCCATAATTGCCTATCAATCTAACATTATGGCGATCGACAATCTCTTTATATTTCAACTCTAACTCTTTTAGTCTTAAAGATTTGGTGAGGAGAAATCAAAAAATTCTTTTAAAGAGGAAAAAATTGCTTGCACAATTGCACCCATGGAGACATGTATATATACACAACACATAGAGAAACAAACTTAACAAAGTGCTAAGTCTGCCCACCAACTCTCTCTCTCTCTCTCATGAGAGTGAGCACGTGTATCCCTCCTTCCTTCAGCTCAACACGCTAACTGGCATCCCGGCCAGGCGAGAGGGACTGCAGAGAGTCTCCTCGAGTCTAGGGCAGCAAGTCATTCAATGGGAAAGTTGCCTCTCAGAAGGAATGACCCATCTTGGCTTCTGCTTTCGATCTGCCGCCCAATGACCGAACGAGGAAGCAAAGAGGCAGGAGAGACGAGTTCTCATGGCAAATCCGAGCAGCCGCTGCTGGGAGCCTGTCCCATGCCTTCTCCCAACCCCCGCACCCCCTTCTCTCAGCTACTTTCTGCTTCGTGGACCTAGAACTGTCTCCGGGCTGGCTGTCCTCTCCTATTATCATGGAAGATGTCTCACAAAAACCACTGCGCAGCAGTTGGAAACTGGTGCATGGTGTTTCAATGCCACATGCACAGTGGCGCAGCCACGCAGCTTAGAGGGAACATTGGATGGATGGATGGAGGACATGATCATTTAGGCAGCAGCAGGGAACAACTGTGGGAGTGGGCCAGTGCTTTTTTTCTATGTTAACTAGGGTGTTATTGGTTTCAATCATACTATTTTTCTGTACAGAGTCGGGGTATTGAGAGTGAGAGGCAAGGTATTGTTCATTATGAATTGCAAAATGAAATAATCTATCTGAACCTCTAGCACAAGGATGGCAAACTTTCATTGAGGGCTGCATTAGATATATATTGTGTTTGATCTCAGGGCTCCAGGGGGCAGGTAATAAGCCACTCCTACAAGTTGTTCCCACTGCTTTTTCTCCCAAGGAACTTATAGAAGGCATGGTGACCTTTGTAGCACCCACCTGCCTAAAAGACCCACCTGCACACTTTTCTGATTTCATAAATTTGACTCTTCCTTCGCAACATAATCTTAGGAGGCTAGACCCACAAGTCTATATTCTTTTTGAGATAAAGTGGGATATTTCACACCACATCTGTTGAAAGCTGTTGAAGAAAATATTATATGTGTATATATAGATATAGTATCATGCATATTTTCGCAGAGAATTTTATTATCAACCTTATTTCTTTTAAGGTAATTCATTAATTAGGAAGGAGCAGGTGCAGAGATAAGATACCCCATCCCCATGTGTGTGTGAAATGATCCCGATAAGCCAAAACTTTTTCCCCATTATATTTCATGCTTTCTATATATTTTTTTCTTGTTTTGTAGATAATTGTGAAGAGCCACTGATACTGTCATTACCTGCATCTGCTTTTGACAGCTCGTCCAAACTCTCCAATAACCACATCCCCAGCTTTGCGAAACTCATCAGACGGGATGGTAAGATCACAGAGTAATCATGCTGTCATCGTGCATAATTCTTCAGTGCATTTTTATATAAGTTACCGGCAATATGTGAAAAGTTTGCATTGCCTAGAATGCTTAAAAAATGTATAGAATGTGTGACATTTAGGCAAAGCATGAAATGTCTGTGATATTTTAATATGTTAAACACTTTCCCTAGGCATTGTATAAATATAATACCTAGGCATTAGGCAGAATGACAAGAACTGTTTAGGCAAAGTATGAAAAGAGAGTCATGAAAAAGGGACAGGTGAGGGTTAGGGTTAACTCTCCCCCTAACTCTTTATTGAAAAAAAATATATATGAAAAGGAAAGAAGAACTGCAAAATAAAGTACAGGACTTTCTTATTGAAAAACAACAGCAACAAAAAAAGGCCAGTATTGACCTGCTTGTTGCAACAAGGAAGGCTAGAATGGCATTTTAGTCAGAGTATTTTATACTTTGCCAGTTTGTCTTTTGGCATTGTATAGAATGCCAAGGAAATGTGTGGAAATATTAAGTGGTTCATACTTTCATGTCCCTTTTTTTTTTTTTTTGGCATTCTATAGATTTCGTAGGCATTCTATAAAATGCCTGATTTTACCCATTGATGATATTGTATAAATTCTTGAGTCAGTCCAAGTTCTTTTAGCAATTCCCAAAAGTGGGATTTACTTAACTTTGGAAATATTGATGGAAAGAGAAAGAAATTGAAGAACAATAGGATCTGTTATGAAATTGATAATAACAAACAGTTGGACATAATTTGAAACCCATTTTTTTTCTAATCATTTTCTGCATTCTTTTACTAGTATGGAAAATAACCAACATTTGTTTCACACTGCCTTGGATTAGCAATAACTATTTTTCACTCTTCATAGCTTCCTAATCCTATGAAGTTCAGATAACATTGATGAGGAAAGGAAACAACTAATAGGCTTTTTCTACATGACCAAAATCATGTTGAGAAGGAGAAAGAGCTCTTTATCTCACTAAAACAAGATTAAAAGCAATCTGTTCACAACTGATTAAGGAATAAATATTACAGCCTCAAAGGATGCGGTGGTGAGACCCCTCCTAAAGAAACCTTCTCTGGATCCAGCCATTTTGAGTAACTATCATCCAGTCTCCAACCTCCCCCTTGTTGGGAAGGTTGTTGAGAAAGTGGTGGCCTTTCAACTCCGACGGTCCTTGGATGAAACAGATTATCTGGATTCCTTTCAGTCCGATTTCAGGCCTAGTTACAGCATGGAAACTGCTTTGGTCGCACTGATCGATGATCTCTGGCAAGCCAGGGATAGGGGTCACTCCTCTATCCTTGTGCTTCTTGACCTCTCAGCAGCCTTCGATACCATCGACCATGGTATCCTTCTGCGATGGTTGCGGGAGGTGGGAGTGGGAGGCACTGTCCTTCGGTGGTTCTCCTCCTACCTCTTGGACAGGTCGCAGTCGGTGTTGGTCGGAGGGCAGAGGTTGACCCCTAGGCCCCTCAATTATGGGGTGCCCCTATCTCTCGGACAGGTCGCAGTCGGTGTTGGTTGGAGGGCAGAGGTCAACCCGTAGGCCCCTCAATTATGGGGTGCCGCAGGGTTTGGTCCTGTCCCCCCCTCCTATTTAACATCTACATGAAGCCGCTGGGTGAGATCATACGCCGGCATGGGATTAAATATCATCAATATGCGGACGATAAAGAATTGTATCTGTCCACCCCGTGCCAACTCAGTGAAGCGGTAGAAGTGATGTGCCAGTGCCTGGAGGCTGTTAGGGTCTGGATGGGAATGAACAAGCTTGCGCTCAATCCCAGCAAGACCGAGTGGCTATTGATGCTCCCTCCCAAAGATGGTCCAGCTATTCCATCTCTCATCCTGGGGGGTGAAATTATATGCCCCTTAGAGAGGGTTCGCAATTTGGGAGTCCTCCTGGATCCGCAGCTGACTCTAGAACATCATCTGTCAGCCTTTGTCCAGGTTCGCCTGGTGCACCAATTGCGACCCTACCTGGACCGGGAGGCCCTTCGGATAGTCACTCATGCCCTCGTCACCTCAAGACTGGACTACTGTAATGCGCTCTACATGGGACTGCCCTTGAAGAGTGTTCAAAGACTTCAGCTTGTCCAGAATGCAGCCGCGTGAGCGATTGTGGGTGCACCTCGGTACACCCACGTTACACCTATCCTCCGCGAGCTGCACTGGCTGCCCATTGGTCTCCGGACATGCTTCAAGGTTCTAGTCATTACTTTTAAAGTCCTACATGGTATCGGACCTGGTTACTTGAGAGACCGCCTCCTGCCAATCACCTCCCAAAGACCTGTTAGATCCCACAGACTAGGCCTCCTCTGAATTCCATCTGCCGGCCAATGTTGGCTGGCAACTCCCCGGGGGAGGGCCTTCTCTGTGGCTGCTCTGGCCCTCTGGAATGATCTCCCCATTGAGATCCAGACCCTTACCACCCTTCCGGCCTTCTGCAAAGCAACTAAGACCTGGCTGTTCCAGCAGGTCTGGGGCTGTTGAATTTTCCAGCCCCATCCGAGGTTACGACTGTTGCTGTATTTTAAATTGTTTGTCTTTTATTTTTATTTTGTACCCCCTCCCCTTCTGATTGTTAGCCGCCCTGAGTCTTCCTGGAATAGGGTGGCATACAAACCAAATAAAACCTTAAATAAATAAAAAGTCAATGGAAATTTTCTATTAACCCATACCACAACTGAATATTTCACCTGTCTCCAGGATACCTTACCTAGATATCTGCTGGTTTCTTTTTTAGGGTGTGTCCTCTTTTGTTAGCCTAATAACTTTATAAGTGAAAGAACAGATCCTTTGTAGAGATTTTCTTACAAATTGCACATGCAATGCTTTACTTAAGGTCTGATACTATCTTAGTCTCTCTTATTCTGTGTTTACTGCTTATTTGTGTCAATTACTACATGTGTATGGCTGTGTACATATTACTAATGTCTAATATTCATACCAGATGAATCAATGAAAGATGAAGATATTTTCATTTATAGTTTATAGACTGTAATCTATTGTGCTGTTCCAATGCAAGTTGATAGATAAATCTTTTCCAATACTCCAGTTTAGAGGACAGAGAAAGTGGCCAGTCCAGAGTCACCTAGTTGGTTTGTGTGATTAAAAGAGAATTAGGTAGGTTTCCCCCTTTTCTAGTCCAGCACCTTAACTTCTACATTGCTCTCCCTCTTCCCATCGCTCTCTCTAATGATGTAGAAAATGGACCTGCTATTAGACCACTACAACATCCTGAAATACACATTTAAAAGGTGACAGAATTAGCAGCGATGTAACATTAACTTGTTTGATTAGATAAGAACGACATTTCTCAGTGACTGGAAACCCTTTATGAACTTTTTTCTGAAAACCAACTTGTGATTTATGGATTTGGATTTTCTTTGCATCGTTTTTTCTTTGAAAAAATTCTTCAATTAATATTATTATTATTTTTTAAAAACCATCCTGAAATACATGATATGGATGAGAGCAAACCCATGGGGCCACACATACCAAACTTTTCCCAGATTGGCTACTATTTTGGTGATTATCAAGATGTATTCATCTCCTGATGAACTCAGAAGAATCATTTGGTGGTATCTGGCAACTGGTATGACAACCTGAGCCCTAGGGAAATATCTTGAGTGGTGACTGTAAGCTTATCCAGTTGTACAACAGACAGCTTCTCTTAGCCAACATCAGCTGCATTTAGTCCAAAATCAGGCTGCTCCAAGATTCATGTTATGCTCCGTGCATACATATAGATACATATGGCTATCATACTAGAAAGAAACATTAATTAAAATCAGAAAAACAAGATCAATTTTTTTGCAAAGAATGAAGAATGTTAATTTATCACAGCTGAGAGATAATAGTTTCCATTATTAACAAGTTTCCTGCTACATTGATCTGAAGACATCAGATGGTAAAGATCTTCAGTCCAATTTAGTTTAGGATAGAACAAAAAGTCTATAAAACTAAATAGCTCTTGGTTTAGTTGGAATGTTTCTGTGTGCAAAGTTCTGGTCTCTGGCATAAATTATTCAAATCCAGAGTTTCTCGTGAATTCCAAACTAGGTAGTATCTTTATTCAAAAACAATATGCTATTAAATGTCTACTCTTGTTCTGACCCAGGCTTAACAGAATCACAAAACAGACTCCTTGTCCCGAAAAAAAAAACCCTTTTTATTTGGTTAATGTGAATTCCTGGCATTCACATCCAGAAAGGTCCCAGCAATAAGCCTTTCCAGGTTTAATTGCAAAAACAGACCTTATCAGTTCTTGGCTAGTTACCAGGCCAAGAGCTTCCAGTTACAATGCTGTAAAATGAAATACCTGGTAAGGAGTTACTGGAAGCACCAACTCAAATAAGCAATTCTTCACAATAATAAGCAAACTAATTGTCTCCTGCAACCCCCCCCTTTTTTTTGCATCTATTTATCCCCTATGGAAGGGGCCATTCAGCATCCACTTGTGCCTTTACTTCCGAGTCAAATCCCATTCTTAGTTGTTCCTTTCTCCTCACAGCTCTGCACATACATGCATCTGGAACAGGCTCCAGCTGTTATTCTGCCCCACTTACCTCCAACTCCAAAGGCAGCTGATAAATGTTGGATGGCCCTGGCCCCATCTCTGCCTTCAGTGCAGAACACCCATCAGAGCCTTCCACAGACTCCAGGACTCACTCAAGTTCCTTCCCAATCTCCTCACTGTCTGAATTCCCTTAATGAGATTAAATATTCTTGTGATGGTCTGGGTGGCTATAAGCAGAGGCTAACAGGCTACATGATTTTACAGATGGGAACAGTTGAGAAGAAAATTTATAAGAGTCTTCAGTAGCTATATCAATTGCCTCTCAATTGCAGCTCCACAACTCTCATGTTTTTATTATTTAGTTATTAACTGGAGGGTTTTTTTCCATGCATTGGCAAGATTCTCTGGATGATTTAAATTAAAAAATAAAATACAGTTATAGTATGATTTTGTAACATAGTTGAAATACGACTGTAAGTAACTCATATAGTACAGGTAAGGTTTAAGGTTGTGCTTAGAAGTTTGCTTTTGGTGACTCGGTGTGGTGTTTCCAAATAGCTGAACAATGGAATTTAATGAAATAAAGTCTTTTGTGGTTAGTGTCACAGATGCACCCCTCTCCAGATGTGATTTCAGAGGAGGAGGGTGAGTTTGAGTCTTTAGAAGAAAGTGTGGAGCCAGTATTGGTCAGGATTAAGGCTGAGAGAATGCTAGCCTGATAGAGCAATCTCAGGTGATCTAAGGACACATAGAGTAGAGAGAAGGCACAACATCGGTCAGCTAGACTACTTTTGAGAAGGCAACATCGCCTCTACTTAGCCCCATCCAGAGGACATTCCCAGTTCTGTGCCTTGTTTGCTTGTGCTGTGTTTCCTGGTCTGTTTGACTCCTGCCTGCTTTCCTGGACTTTGTGTGTGACCATTAGACTTGGTTACCCAGTGACTATTGCAGTATGGAGCTTGGAATCTGGACCCATGTTACAGGGGTGCTCTCCAAGGACCTGTTTATTGGGGGTTGAATAAACACCTGTAGAACTCTTGCTATACATGCCTGTGTGTGTAGGGAGCCAGGCAACACACTGGGAGACTGTAAAACAGGGGTGACAACTATGGTCCCTTTATGATCTCTGGACTTCAGCTCCCAGAATTCCTGAGCCAGCATGTACTCAAAATTTCCATGTAGTCACCAGAGTTGAGTGTGAATCAAGGAAGCCATTTCCACAACATCATGCTGTTCTTTCCAATCTACATTTAGGAACTAAATCTGGATTCAGCACCTTAAATCAACCAATGTGATAAAGTGCCACACTGTCTCCTCAAAACTTTTTTAAATAAAACTTTAGCAGAACTTGGAAATGGAAATCTGTGAACTAGAATTTTATATGTTCACATCTTGTAGTTGGCATATTACTTCTTTTACAGATGCACTTAATAATTATGAAAAGGTCCATAGCAAATGGTTCACTACTTTCTCCATTTTGAGTTAGATCAAAAATGATCAGTTCTGAATCTGCTAGTTGTGATAGCATCCTTTGTTCAAAAGTATGACTAATTGCTTCTCTTGGTGCTGAGGACGGAAAACATTATATGGAATAGAAATGGTGAAATCCTTTCCTTTAATTTAAAACAGCAGATTTTGACTTTCAAATTTCGGATGTTTTAAGCATTTCCCCTCTATTAAAAGTATTCTTTCAAAAGGTCACCATTGGAGCAAGCTGATTTCATCATAGATGGAAAATAAGTTCTATCAAACTCATGTTAGTTTTTTTACAAATCTGAGTATATTCTCTTTGACTTCACTGTTTAGACGGTATGATAGAATCAAATAGTTTAAGCCCATTTTTAAATAATGTTTAGATTCAAAGGGTTCGGTTGATATGTTGGCTGTTTTATATTTCCTATTAGTTACATTAGTCTGTTTGGGAGTTTTGATGGAATGTAACAAAAGAGTCAGAAATAGTGTACCTTCTTTAAATGGAAAGGATTGAAACTTTTTTAGATGTTTAACTCTAAAAAGTGTAACTTTATTTGAGAAAAATAGATACAGAAATTGAATTGAATTAATACTATCAGATCTGATCTACAAAGCTAACTTCAACATTCAGATGGTAGCCAAGATATAAAAATACTGACTTTTGGCTTCAGAATCAGAATCAAACTGCAAGGTACGTTGGAGATCTTCTGGTCAAGCAGGAGATCCTATACCATTTCAGACAAGTAACTGTCCAGTCTCTTCTTAAAAACCTCCAGTGGTGAAGCATCCACAGCGTCTGATGGTATGTTCCATTGGTTAATTGTCCTCACTGTTAGGAAGCTTCTCCTCAATTCCAGATTACTTTTCTCCTTGATTAGTTTCCATCCATTGTTTTTTGTCCTTCTCTCTGGTGCTTTGGAAAATAAATTGATCCCCTCTTCTTTGTGGCAGCCTCTCAAATACTGGAATACTGCTCTAATCTTCTTTTCTATAGGCTAGCCAAACCCCAATCTGCCAACCCTTCTTCATATGTTTTAGTCTCCAGGCTTTTAATCATCTTAGTTTCTCTTCTTTGCACTTTTTCCAAAGTCTCAACATCTTTTTAATGTGGTGACCAAAACTGTGTTGGTTTTTGTTTTTTCTACAAAAAGTCTGGTTAGCCGCTTCCATACAGTGGCTAACCAGACTTTTGCACCTTGGATCTGATAGCCTTACTTTGAACAGCATTTGATAACTACTTTTAACAGGATTATTTAACAAGAAATATATTCACACAGAATCTATTTTCATTATTATCTTTGCTGTTTTCCTTCTATCTCAGCTTTTAAACTTAGCCCTCTTTTCTCTATTCAGATTTGATGCATTCTGAAAGTCACTAGAAATTACTAGACAACATGCCTCTATGACATTAAAAAATTAGGAGAATATAGTGGGTGATATTTCAAGAAGACATTTCAAATATTGTTTGGCATTTTAATTAAAATATCATTTCTAATTCCATTGGGTTATTGGAACATAACTGCTTCTAGGAATATAAGATATCCCTTGATGGGATTTTCCTAATCTTAATGAAATTCATTTAGCTTCTCCAAAATTTCCTCAGACGTTTTTGTTAATTCTTCAAATGCACCTGAACTTTGACATAGACTGAACAATACTTGAATCTAAATCAGAAGAAAACTATATTTCACTCCAGTGCATATAGCTGTCTCCTAAATCATTAATTGGGGATATTAAAATTTCAATAAATTTCTACGGAAGAGAGTTCTTAGAGAGGAACATTTATTCAGATATGGATTACATTTACAACTTAAAATAAGGATTCACAATACTAAAGCACTGCAGAAAGATATGTATTTATTCACACTTTTACTAGTTCCATCACACCAATTTCTCCTAAAATGATTTTTAACACCTACCGTTGTCTCTGCAAGTCTTATTTGCATTTCTTTGTGCATCGTATTGTTGAATCCTAAAAATAAAACAAACTAGAGTGGGCTTTATGTTTATATTTTAAATAAGAAGGCATATCATCATTAAAAATGGACATCTCTCAGACCATATAAAACATCCAACTTGTGGTGAGCATTAAACGTGAATCTCAGGAAGAATTTATGTCTTTGTGCCATGCCTCTACTTTCCTAAGGAAAGGAAAAATATGTTAGCATGTTTACATTATAAATAAGTACTGTAGTTTTATGGGAGATTTGAAAATATTGTAGACAATGAACATTGGGAATTTAACAGAACAATAAAACCAAACAAAATTGCTGAGCAGCTATTAATAAGGGAATCAAGTAATTGAAATATGCCTTTTGTGTAATGTTCAGTCTGGGCTTTGAACCTGTTCTTATCTTATTGCTGCTACATGCTATGGTTAATGTAGTAATAAACTTTCATTTTCCTGGGCCTCAACAACTGGCATATGCTCTCTGGAGCTTATATATCACAAGGGAATGCTGAAACATTTGGCATGAAAGAAAGTATAGCATTCTTTGAGCAAGCTGAAATATTCAGCAAATATTTTTGTGAGAGGTTTTAAGGTTTAAGGTTTTAATGGATTTGTATGCCTCCCAATCTCGAAGGACTCTGAGAAATACCCTGCCCCGCCCAGGGAGAGAAGGTTCAGGGAAATACTTGTGAGGAAAAGAAAAATAGAAACTTGCCTTTAGTTCTTTCTATATTAATTGAGCAAAACAACAAGAATATTGTAAAAAAAACAACTATATATAGCTCTAATCTCTAACCACAAGTAGTATGTCTTGCTTGCTTGTTATTTCAGTTCCAAACTTAACACACTGAAGACCATATTTTATAAAAAATATACTGGATAGTCTAGACTGAAGGCCCACTTTCCTACAAAAAAGTTGTAAGTAACTTTGTGAACAATTGCAAATTCATTATGTGCTATTAAGTTGAGGAGGAGCATGATGGGTTGCATGGGTAGACACTGGCTTGACAAACAGCAAGCTTATGCTTGAGTCCTGAGTGCTGCTGTGGGATGGGGCGAGCTCCCATCCTTCACTCTAGCTCTTGCCAGGGACATGAAAGGAGCCCACAACTTGGCAGTCCAAGGGCAGTGATGTCACCAGCTAATCCTTTCAACCTAGAAGAACTTCAGTACTCCGACATGAGTGCAATGTGATTAAGTTCATGTCAATGCTTGGAAACTACATAGCTAGATTTTGTCCGGGTGAAACTATCCCTAACTTGATCTTTCAGATCTTTCATTGATGCTGTAATTCAAACTGCTGCTTCTTCAAACTCCAACTTTTACTTGTAGTGTGCCACAGAGAAAGCCATTGCTTGCACAGGTCTGATATTTGTAGGTATGGACCAGTGGTGGGTTCCGAATCCCATTGCAATTGGTACAGTGCAACAAGGCCTGATGTCTACCACATGAATGTGAGCAGCGTGTGCATGTGTCCTTACCACTTGCAATGCCTCCGTGAGCCTCTGCCATGTTCCAGCTGCTCGGCAGAGCATCGCGCAGGCTCCGTGTGCTCCATGCACATGCACAGAAGCGCCGAAGAGTTCAAATACAGGTAAGGAGCTCAGGCGGGGGGGGTGGGCCCTCCGGAGCACCATACTGGAATGGTATCCAGTGCTCTGGGCAGGCACTGATATGCCCATACCGGGGCATACCACCTGCAACCCAACACTGACCACGGTATCTGAATCTCTCTTTTGAAAGACCTGGATTTCTACTCTACCAAGCACTTCAATGGTCTATGGAATATTTCTTAACTGCTGGCTCTTTTTCCTGTTCATCCTAACAAGTAGAAACTATTCAGCACTTCAGATCATCATTGTCCCTTCTAAGACTGGGATCTGTCTGATCTGCACTGGACTTTCCCGCCAATTATTTTGCTTACGTGTGAAATCAAAGATATTGTATGATTTTTGCACTCTTTCTTAACTCTTGTCGTTTTGATGTTGGCATTGTTGGCCACTATTGTAAAACTGTTAGCCATTATGCCATGCTCCAAATTTATTACCATAAGTTCACTATAGCCTTTGCTGATTATTTTTCTATTCTTTGTCATGATTTTGCAGATATTCCAACAATTTTTGTAGTCTTCTGAACTTGATGATGACAAAAGTACACATCTAATTTTGGTTCTTCTACTAGAGGTTCATAGAATATCTTATAAAGTAGTTTGAAAGTTGAAATCTCTATTGTATAAAATTTCAGTCTATTCCATCCACGTTTGATCTTCTTTGGATTTACTGCTATCTATTCCTATGGTGAAATAAAAGCTTATCCTTCCACCAACATGTATTAGTCAGAAAAGATGCTATGAGATTACTGTTTGTTTGCTTTTGATACTGTAGTCTAATCAGTCAATCTTGTATTACACTCACAGATCAGAGTTAAAACTATGGATTAATATGGCTCCCCTCCTATGACATCAGCATACCAATTTGATGTTGGAATTTCCTGAGTTCTGAGATCATTTGGAAGACTTTTATTATTTTTCCATATCTGTTTTTATCTTTGATGTCATTAGAGATGTTGTTGTAATGATGTTTTTTATGTCTTTTTCACAATTTTCTGAAATTGAATTGCTTCCTGAGATCTTTAACAGTCTTGGCTTTGACACTTCTTTTCTTTTTGACAATATCCACCTTTTTTCTGATATCCAATTAGCTTCCTTCTGTTTCTTGATCTCCTGTAGTCTGCTTTCACATTCATCCATAACAACTTATTTAAATTAATTCCATGCTTCCTCCTTCAATAAGGTTCAGAACTTTCAAAACAATTATGTTGATCTCTTTGAAAATGTTGGTATATGATCAAGATCATATTGGAGAAACTAATTGGTTTTTTTTTCTTTCACTTTAGTTTAATTTGAAACCTATGTAGGAAGAATTTGTGACTTGTTCTATAGTTAGTCCTTGGCTACATCTTTGCTGTTATATCTGAGTTCTTAAACCTCCTTTTAATAATAATATAAACAATTTAGCTTTTATCAAATTCATCTAGAGATGTTCACATATATAGCCATCATTTGATTATAAGGACTATGTTACTAACAAAAAGCAAACAAACACCTGGATTAGTGAAAATTTGATGAGCCCTTCTTTTGCTTCATTTTATTTTCCTAAGCCATACAGTCCATCAAATTTTCCTCCTTAATATTTCTCACTTTGGCATTCTAATCTCTAATCACAAGTAACATGTCTTGCTTGCTTGTTCTTTCAATTCCAAACTTAACACACTGGAGACTATGTTTTATAAAAAATATATACAGTATTGTCTAAAGTGAAGTCCCAAATTTAAATGCCGTGAACCTTGGTATTTTGGGATTTTTTTTAAAAAAAGAAAAAGTTCTTATAAATATATATGTACATATGTCATGAGGAGATAAAATTGAGTAAAAACTGAATTTCAGTTGATGTATTAGTTTAAAAAAAGGTCAAATAAAATTAAAATGCAAGCCAAATAAAAATATTCCTTATGCCTGATCTAGATTCTAAACAGAATCTACCTGTCCATATTTGGTAAACAGGACAACAAGCAAAAAGCATTAAGAGAATTAACAAGCACAAACTTCAATCATAAATCACTACCTGGGACTTGATGTACCTGTAGAAACAGGGTGAGAAGCAATTATAAATTTTCCTGCTAGAATGGGCCTTTTATGGCAAGCCTCCATGGCCTATATGAGGATATGTTTTTGAGTAATGGAAATCAGGAAAAATATGCAACCATGAAGGAAATAATTTTTTGGCTAACAGTACATTCTCCAGAACATTGTAATAAAGATGTATCACTCATAAAAAGTAGATGCAGGAATATAAGAATCATTCTGGGTTATCTTTTCTTTTAGGAGCTGGTGGCTGGTCCCCTTTGGATTCTAGTAAGGAACAATGGCTCCAAGTTGATTTGGGAGACAGAGTAGAGATTACAGGTGTTGCTACTCAGGGAAGATATGGAAGCTCAGACTGGACCACAAGCTACAGTCTAATGTTCAGTGATACAGGTCGCAACTGGAAGCAATACAGACAGGAGGACATCATTTGGGTAAGTCTCAATCCTTTGGATAAATGGTTACGGTATCACCAGCTGTTTCTAGGCAAAATGTCTTTCTCTACCTAATTTTAATTTTCCATCTTCAGAAGGATTCCAGCTGTATAAATCTATTAGAGGTATGTTTTCTTTTTATAAGATCTACCTACGTAGAAAACATATGTTTCTATAGCAATACCTTTGAAAATGAGGACTGAAATTTTAAACAGATTTGTCTAAAACCTATGGCTATGGAAATAAAATGTAAAATAACACATCATATTTTATATCAAGAAGTTGAGAAATTTGAAAAATCAATATGTACACACTTCAAAATGCACTGCACTATAGATTTGGTAATTTTTATAGATAATATTAAGCCAATGTGTTTAATTCTTGTTCCTTAAACTAGCAATAGTGGCCCAATTTGTATATAATGCTAAGAATTTAGACATCATGTATAAAACAGTGTTCCATGCACCTTCAACGTTTAGTCAAGCTGGTCACATGACCACAGAGATGTCATCAGACAGCACTGACTCTTCAGCTTTGAAACGGAGATGAGCACTGCCCCCTAGAGTCGGGAATGACTAGCACATATGTGTGAGGGGAACCTTTACCTTTACCTTATAAAACCAAAGAAGCTGTATTATGTTTAAATGTTGTAAATGAACTTGGTCATAGTTTATAAATCCACATAACTTTATGTGACATATTATGCATTATGGGAGTTCTTGATTAGTCCAGTTCATTGTGAGGTTCTTAGTGAAAATGAATCAGTTGTGTTTTCCTTTTCTCATTCTCTTCTGAACACTCATGATTTAAATAGACTTTCAAACCATTTGGTCCTCAACACAGTTCAATTCTACTAATAACTGGCATGATTAATAGAGTAGTGGGAATTTTATTAAATGTGAATTCTATGAATTAATTAATTGGGAATTACACTGAAATTCTATGACTTAATTCTATTAACTCATGGTATAATTTAGGTGAACAATTTCTGTGTATCATTTGTCTTAATTCATAGTTTATTTTTTAGCATTTTTACTAACTAGAGCATATTTTATCAATGAAATATTTTAAATATATCATGAGATCATTGAATAACAATACAATAATAATTAAAATGGATTTAAAAATCAGAACTAGGGTTCCATAAAAGTTTCAGTATCAAAGACTATCCCAGAATGGTTTGCAATCTGTCAAGGACCAACAAATCAGTATTTCTTTAAACATGCAGTGTCTGTTTAGATGCTCTCATAAGCCAGTTCATGCCAATTTGTGCACTAGGCTTCAAATGAAAAGGGAAATAAAAAGATGCATAAAATTATAAGGGTCACATTTAGTAGACTGATTTTTCCAAGGCATATGAGGGGGGGAGGGAGAGAGGGAGAGAGAGAGAGGAAAGAGTGAGGGTATGAGTCATTTTTGACTCCTGGAGACCCCCTGGACTAGTTCCTGAAATTTTCTTTGCAAAACTTTTTAGTGGTTTGCCCTTGTGAGCATCTTAGAGCTGAGAGAGAGAGAGAGAGACTGGCCCAAAGTCACTCAGCTGAGTTCATGTCTATGGAAGGACCAGAAGTCACAGTCCTGATTTCTAGCCTGCTGCCTTAATTACAACACCAAATTGGCTCTTTCTTTTTTGTTTTACAGAGCAAGTATTTTTCTTTACCTAAAGCAACTGTAGTTTGCTTACCACAGAGAATGCATATATTTTAGTAGGCAGTTTAATTTCACAAGATGGAAATTGCCTCACCATAACTCATTGTTTGATGCTCAGTGTTGGCAGTAATAGTTTTGTAGTTCTGAAGCTAAATAAAGGGGTGGAGTGGGGGCTTCATTCCCATCTGCTGATGAATCTGCATTTCAAATGATAAGAGAAGTATGGGGTGCCAAGATAAATTTTAAACCTGTGTATTAATTCAGGAAGCATTTGATTGATGTCATAGATATGCAGATCAAGAAAAGGTTTTCCTATCTCTATCATCTACCTCATTTCAGAGAAAAATCTACAGTGAAGGGTTCAATCTGTTGCTGGTTCATGCAAATGAATCCATCAGTATTTTCATGTGAATGAACCACAGCATTCACCAAGCAACATTCCCATCTAGCTTCTACACAGATGAGAGGCAATTATCCAAGTTATACATTCCAAGGTGAAACTGGTTCTTTCAGCTTATTCAAATAAGGATGATAAAATATCAGCTTTGTCTTGAATACATTGCCTTCCAAAGCCTCCTGATTGAAGCATTCACTTTGATGTGCATCTCAAAATCCAAGGATGGCCAAATAGTTTAAGCTGACAGGTGTATATAATATACAAACTCAGTTTTAAATGTTGATATTATCACTCAATTTCTGGGCAAGAGTGTCAGTTATTAAATACTGTATTCATGGACCCTGATTTCCACAGAATTCAGGAAACACAAATCTAAATCTTATCATCATCATTATTTTTTCTTTACATTTTTAAAATTATAGATTGGCACATGCTTAACATATTGGTTGAGTTTGCAAAATCCAAGTGATCCAGCCTTCACTTCTCATATTAACTGGCTTACTTTATGTAGTACTAGCACATGACATATATTGGCTAAGTCTGTGAGATGGTAGCATTTACTTTAGTTGCCCAACTAGTGCAAAGGAAGGCAAAATTTTGATAGTTCTTTCACTATTTTCTACCATGTTCCCTTTGGAGAGAGAAAGATCACAAGCCCAAATCCAGAAAGGGGTAGACTCTCTTTTGCTGAGACATTTTAAACAATTGTTTGTATAACTGTGTCATATTTAAAACTTTAAGTAACCTACTTACTTTTTCTCTATGTTTGTTAATCAGGCTAAAAGCAACCATCTCAAGATTGCACAATAGACTCTAGGATAACTTAAAATCACAACATTCACAGTTTGGGGACAGTGTCATCTGCACTGTGCTCAGACTTTGAACATTCCTTGTCAACATTCCCAAGGTATCTAGTTACATTTGTAATTGCTGGTAGATATAAGCAGTTTAAATGCTGTGAGGCAAACAATGACATCTTAGCGGGAGGAGCGGGGAGGAGATAATAAAATACGATACAGTACATTTTAAATTAGAGTAAAAAGACCAAGCAAAATTAAACCTTCAGGTGATTCTACAACACTGTGTGATTCCTGATTTCTATTATGGCTCACCATGGGAATAGATAGCCTACAGATAACTGCAGTTTCTCAATGCTGACAAAAGTAGAAAAAGCTTCTTATGGGGAACACAATTATAGAATACAAACACTGAGAAAGTGATGAAGGTCATAATACTCTCCCTCCATTCTGATTTAGTATCTTCCAACTGCGGATGAACAGATGAGGCAAATGTAAAAAAACAACACACCACATGCTCCTCTAAATGGTAATACTGCTACAGAAAGATAAAAAGAAAACAACAGCAGCTTTTTTCCCAGGATTTTTTTTTAAAAAAGTGAAATATGCCCAGATCACTCCTGAAGCTATCAAGGAACCATAGGTTAGAAACAATGTAAAGAGGGAGAGAACAAAGGAAAACAACACATTTCCCAAATGTTGTAATATACTACATACACACCACTACAGTCCCCAGTTCTTGATGTATATGTAGACTGTTTTACTTGTAGTTTATTTTTTTACACTTGCAGTTCCAACTTCTTCCTTTATAAGATGTTCTACTTAACATCATAACTGAAAACTTCAATGGAAGATCCCATAAGCCAGGAGTTGGTTATGTTACTTGTGAGTAACAAGTAAATGAGCATTTTATACCTGGATAACATCAAACATGGACAAATTGAAAAGGTAGTTAGTAAAGTATACATCGAAAGAGTGAGAAAATTACTAAAAACTGAATGGTGTAAACGCCATCAAAGGCACCAATGTTTGGAGCATACCTGTGATATAATATATTGCTGAAACTATTAACTGGATACAAGCTCAACTTGTATCCAGTTTGGGCAAATAACAACAACAACAATAACAAACTAATACAGGAACTATTCATTATATCCCCATATTGAAAGTTTATACTAGCTCAGAAGAAATGGAGGCAGAAGTCAAACTAACTGCCAAAGGAGAAAAACATGCACTGGCTGATTACATAAAAGACAGCCAAAAAAAAAAAAGAATTAATCCAAGTTTAAACCTGGATCTTACTAAATGTTCAAGAAAAAATAAGAAAGTGTGATAACAATGCTAACAGAAGAAAAGGACATGGTCAATTTCTACAAAATTTTGAGAGGAAAGTGGGTAATGATAAAACCTGTTATGACTTGCAATTGCAAGAAATGGAAGGCTTGATTTTGGCTGCACAAAAACAAGCTGTTTGAACTAATATAATTAATGCTGGAATTGGAAAAAAAACACCATCAAATAATCCAAAATGCAGATGTACAAAAAAGCAGAAAAAATATAGAACATATAGACTTGTCCAAGAAGATTGACAAATTGATTATAAACAGCCAATATAACACAGTCGCAAAAAATGATTCACTGGAACATCTGTAAAAATGATCATGTGCCAGTAATAAAAAATGATGGGAACATAAAGTATAGTTCAAAAAGAAATTGAAAATAAGGAGGTTAAAATGTTTTGAAATTTCTAAATATAGAATAAAGTATAGACTCATAACACACCAGTTCTAACTGCGATTGAAAAGAAGAAAATATTGGATAGTTGTGGCAATACCAGGAAATTGTAAAATGAAAGACAAAGAATTGGAGATCAAAAAATATCTAGATCTGAAAAATAGAGATTGAAAGTATGGCATAAACCATCTGCAGTGGTTCTAGTGGTTTTTGGCATACTTGGTGTCATATCAAATAAATTTTGGATGACACTTAGAAAATATGTGAATTGACAAAATTTTACCTGTCAATTACAAAAGGCTACAATGCAACTGGTAGCAGGGCCATTTGCTGGCCTATCTGCAGTGCCATCTATAAAGGGTGTTGTCTGCACATTATCACTGAGGAGGAAACTGATTAATAATGTGTGCACTACAATTTGGTCTGTAACACCAGAATAATAGAAAACAGTAATGAGATAACCAGGCTAGTTTTTTACAAATTGAAATCAAGCTATCTTTGTATATTTATTCAGCTTGTATTTATAATGTTGGTAAATTCCCTGGCTGGGTTGCCAGATGAAATAATTTAGCCATTTAAACTCATTTTCCAAATCTATTTGTAGTTAAAAGTCTGTTGCAAAAAAGGATATTTTAGTTTACAGCACTCCAAGCTTATAATTATTATTATTTTCCAAAATGGGTGTCAACTGTGCATGAATTTGCTGAGTATTGACTTGAGTTCAGCAACAGTCTTACTGTTTCAATCAGTACATCAGTTTATTTTCTCTTTCAGTAATTAACTCAAATCAGAAGGTTCATTACCTATGTTTTCTCAGCAGGAACAGCTCTTTGATGTGCATGTTCTAAAGACATGTTTAAAAGACCTTCTGTCACTTATTTTTCAGAACCACCAAAGTATGTTTGGTTTGTGGCAATACTTTTAATCTTTAAGAACTTTTTTTCCAGAATTTCAGATGTTACATTGCTTCAAGGAAACCACAAACTTTTGTAATTCTTGTTTTCTATATCATTGCACATGCTTATCTTTAATTATTATTTGCTACTATTTAGCTAATTGGCCAAGGCAGACAAGCTCTAACCAATTTTTGTCAGGGATCTGACTATATGAGCCATAGTGGCACTGTAGTAGGAATGCAGTACTGCAGGTAACTTCTGCTGACTGCCAAGCAGTTTGATTTTCACCGGCTGGAGGTTGGCTCAGCCTTCCATCCATCTGAAGTCAGTAAAATGAGGGCCAAGATTGTTGTGGGCAATATGCTGACTCAAATTGCTTAGACAGGGCTGCAAAGCACTGTGAAGTGATATATAACTCTAAGTGCTATTGCTATTACTATATAATTGTATCTGAATATATGAGAAATGTAGAATTAGTAATTTGTGCTCCATGGCTTTTAGTATAGATTTATGGAACTATGGTAATTTGAAATATGAAAACATACCTGTCTATCACATGCTTGTGAAAAATTGTTTCATATGAAGGTATTTGTTTGCATGCAGAGCCATTTTTAATTATCAGGATATAAATTATACAGGAAGACAAAAACATGTAGAGAAAAATAAGCTAAAGCAACCTGATTTGCCCATGAGGAAAAAAAATAACCCTTATTTTAAATTAAAGGACAATATATTTATGGAAACCAAAGAAAGGAGACATGAAAGAAATGACAAGATTTCAGATACCTTTAAAATAATGTACAACTATGAGGTTTTCAGTTTAGAAACAAGCTGTCATAGAAACAGACGAAATAGCATTAGTTGTTTAAGTAAGTCCTGTAGGCAATATGGTGCCATCAGTTTCACAATGACTCAAATACCTTCCTTAATATTCTTCCAGTTTCTTTCTTTCTCTGATTTATTTTTTTAAACAAAAATGAAGGTTACTATGAAGGTTTCTTCATAGCAACCTTGCACAACCAGTTAAGTTAACAAAGAAAGTTGTTGAAGGACACCAGCAACTTCATGACGGAACATAAATTTGAGATAAGCTTAATAGTTTATCTAAGCTTCACAATAGTTTAAATATAATTTTGAGTAACCTTACTGAACATTGGATTAAATGGTGTAAGTTCATGTTTGGTAATACAGTGGGGTCCTTTTTTATTTAGTGGCAGTGTTGTTTTAAGTTTTGTGGAGCAAATGCCCATTTACAAATGAATTAAATAGAAACGATACAACAGAGAGTACATAATCTTTACAAGGAGAAATTCAGGATGGCATTATTAATTCATGCTTGTACAAACAAGGTACAATAATCAGGCAGATGAATGCATAATAGAGATAATTTCCCCTATTTAAAGCCAGGTGTCCACAATAAGAAGGTTAAAAAAAATCAAGTCCCATACTAAAAAGGGAGCAAGGATTTTAGTCACATGATTGTGGATGTTCTTGCTTGCCTCTTTCCATGCTTCAAAGTCATATTGTTTGTTTATTGGATTTATATGCCGCCCTTCTCCCAAGGACTCAGGAGGGCGTACAACATTAAAAAAACACATATTACAAAAGTTAAAAATAAATAAATAGAATATCCAAAAAACAAAAACAATTAAGATTAACAATAAAGTTTTTTTTAAAAAAATTCAATTAAAATTAACAATAATCAATAATTTATTTTGTTTTGTTCAGGCCAGGCTGACTTGCTGGAAAAGCCAACTTTTTAGGGCGTGCCAGAAGGACTGGAGGTCGGGGATTATATGAAGCTCTGGGAGCATCTCATTCCAGAGGGAAGGCTCTCCCACAGAGAAGGCTCTCCCCCTGGGGGTCGCTAGCCGACACTGTCTGGCCGACGGCACCCTGAGGAGGCCAACTCTGTGGGATCGCATTGGATGGTGGGAGGCTACCGGTTGCAGTAGGTGGTCTCGCAGGTATCCTGGGCCTAAGCCATGCAGCGCTTTAAAGGTCATAATTAGTACCTTGAATCGCACCCGGAAGACAACCAGCAATCAGTGCAGGTCGCCTAAAAGGGGTGCAACATGGGAGCACCTAGGTGTCCCCATGATAACCCGTGCAGCCACATTCTGGACCAGTTGAAGCCTCTGGGTGCTCTTCAAGGGTGTTACAGTAGTCCAGGCGAGATAGGACGAGGGCATGAGTGACTGTGCACAGAGCATCCCGATCCAGGAAGGGGCGCAACTGGTAAAAGGCCCCCCTGGTCACGGGCGTCAGGTGTTCTTCTAAACTAAGCCGCATATCCAGGAGGACTCCCAGATTGCGGGCCCTCTCTGAGGGGGCTAAAATTTCTCCCCCTATCATCAAAGATGGAACAAGATGCACAAATCGGGATGACGGAAACCATAGCCACTCAGTCTTGGAGGGATTGAGCTTGAGCCTCATATTGAAACAGCCTCATACAGATACTGGCTTTTTAAATGGAAATGTTGGAAGAATTTCTTCATTTTGATTTGTTTCTTGCTCAGGTCAAATCTGGATACTATAATTCCAAGTTCAAAAGGTTATTAGGCACACAAGATAAAAGCATTGAGCACAACATTCTTGTATAGATAGGTACAGATAATGAATGTGTGCATGACTAAGTCTAAATTTCTCATGCTTGACTTTCTTAATAAGGTTTAGCTTTATTTCCCACTTTCTAATTGGTACAACTTATCTTTTGCTGGAAACATAAGCATTCTCCTCAGTTTTTCTCTATCTTTTTATGTGACTGTCTTACTTCTCCATAGTGACCAAACACTAACTTTTCCTCTAAAATGATGCTACTTTAGCTTTTTAATAATTACTTTCCAACTGTATATAGGTCATCTAAAGATAGCCATAAAAGTTTCTCTTTCTCTCTCTCTTTTGTCCAAATGAAGCTAGTTAATTTCTCTGATACCATTTTAATTTAGACTGAATTGAGCATAGTGTAATTAACCTTATAATCTCATGCAAGAATGAATCAATAGAAAGGAAATGAAAGTTCTGTTTCATATGCTTTGGTTTTCATACGCTCCTCTGATGAAGCTGGAAGGACATTATACATAAAAATAAATTCTTATTTATGTTTTCCGCAATATCTATAGCTTCTCAGGATGCCAGAATTAGAAACAGAAATTAATGTTAATGGTTTATTGAAATAAATTAGAATAGCTGGGTTTACACACTGATAATCTGACTCAGATGATAGTGAATGTAGCACATTATATGTTTTCCATTATGCACCCTTGTACCAGTGGTGGGTTTCAAAAAAAATTTGAACCTACTTTGTGGGTGTGGCCTCCTTCTTTGTGGGAGTGGCTTGCCAGCCATGTGACCTGGTGGGAGTGGCTTGCTGGCCATGTGTTCTCATTCTCTCTCTCTCTCCTTCGTTTTGTCTCTCTGTCCCTTTTTTCTTTTTTTCTTTCATCTCTCACTTTTTCTTTTTTCTTTTTTTCTTTCTTTCTTCCTTTCTTTCTCGTTCTCTTTCTCTCTGTGTGTGAGTCTGTGTGTGTTTGTGTGTGTTTCTTTGCCTCTCCCTCCCTCCCTCCCTCCCCCCTCCCTCTGTGTCTCTCTATGTGATTCTTTCTCTGTGTCTGTCTGTCTGTCTGTCTGTCTGTCTCTCTCTTTCTCTCTCTCTGTGTCTGTGTCTGTCTCTCATTCCCTCTATCTCTCTGTGCCTCTGTCAGTCTGTCTGTCTGTCTCTATCACACACACACACATAGACACAGAAACAGACACACAAACACACATACTGTGGTCACCTTGTTGAGTGTTCCAATCACATTTGAAACACTCAACAACTGGCCTGTATTCATGGCTTTTTGCAGCATTCTGCAGACATGGAAGCAAAAAGTAGCTGGCAGCGGTGTTCTTCCCTGAGGGGCTCTGCAGAACATCCCAAGACCAATGGCTCCAGGATGAGGGACGGAACCTTCACCGCAGGCCAATAAAGCTTTGTCCACCAGAGGCAGCAGGACCAAAGCCCCTCTCCCAACTGGCCCTTCCTCCCTCTGAGGGCGAGGGACCCAGCTGCCCCGCTGCCTCTGGCTTCCTTTTGAGAGTCTCCACTCTCCGGGGCTGTAATTGTGCAGGCTGTGCGTGCATGCTTATGTTTTCCATGGGGGTGACGGATGGGCTCCGGAATCGCTCCATGCCTTGGAAAACATAGGCGCGTATGGACAGTGGGGCAGCCAGGACAAGGGAGCACAACCCGCACGGCTTGTTCAAACAGCAAAAGAAAGGGACATGAGAGGAGTTCGGCTGTTTGAAAAGCCCCACTTGGAACTCCTCTCCTGTTCCTTCTTTTGCTGTTTCTACATGCTTAGCAGGTCGCGCTGCCTTGTCGGCAAGGGCGCTTTGCAGTGACAGGGGCCAGGACTGGTACCAGCGTTCCTGGAAGTTAATTACTTCTGGATTCACCGACCATCTGGTCCACAAGGACCGGCAAGGACCAGTAGGAACCCACCCCTGCCTTGTACCCACAAACATATGGCCACTGATGGTGAAAGGGTTGGAAAGAGGTCCAACCTTATATATATTCCTATAACTATTGGATATTGAAGCCACAGAACTTGATGAATATTGGTTATTCATCAGGGGTGGGTTTCTCGCCCCGTTCCAACCGGTTCGGTTGGAATGGGGCCGGCGGCGTCCTCGTGCACGTGCGCAGTGCACGCATGCGTACTAGCATCTGTGCAATGCTCCAGCTGCTCCTGCGTGGAAGTGCAGAACTTGTCAAAACCGGGTAAGAAACACGGGCGGGTGGGTGGACCCTTCGGCGTTCCTGGAAGTTACTTACTTCCGGGTTCGCCGACCAACCAGTTTGCGGGGACTGCCGCGAACCGCCTGAAATCCACCCCTGTTATTCATGCACTAAAAGATGCCCAGTGCCACTGCCCCTTTTTGGAAAGTAGGAAAACAGCCTGGAAGAGGGCAGTGGCAAATTACCTCTGTAGTATTGACAAGAAAAACAAGATGTATCCATGAAATCCCAAAGGAGTGCAGCTCAACTAGATGTCTCCATGAAGTCATAAGGAATAAAGTTCAAGTTGATTACTTTATTTGGAATGGTTGCACAGGGTTACATGCTTGAATTTTTAATTTCTTTTCAGTAGTGGTTGATTCTGGTGTACTTTCCCTTTAAGTTTCATAACATTGCTTCTTATTTTTGCATGTAATTTATTAACTAGCTCCTACCATTTTTGATCAATATTTGAGCTATTACCTTTATAGCAGTAAAGCTGGAGACTTCAGAGCTACCATGGGGCACCGCAAGGCAAACTTAAAGTGCTTATTTGGCTCAAATGTTCAAGGCCATGAAAAGTTTGTGTACTAAGAAGAGAGCATTTTCTCATTTATTTGTGCCTACTAGCTCAGATCAGCAGTTTGGTTGTTTCATATCCTATGAATCTTCCTCTGATGTGAACTGAGGACAGATTTTTTTTTTATTGTGGTGTGGACATTCTGGAATTCCAGAGACAAAATATGTATTAACTTTCTTTCAGTGTAGGCTTATGCTGAATACTTAAAATATAAATATAAAATGTATTCTGTGTTTGAGGAAGGCTATTGAAATGATGGAAACACAGTTAAGAGGTTTCATTAGATTTATTTATAATCTATGTTTCATTTTATGGCCTTGTTTATACTGTTTAAATATCCCATTGGTATGGTGGTATAAATGTCAGCATCACTCCATTACATAATTAGGAAAGAAAACTAAGAGACTCCATGGTTGGGAAATCCAAAGTACTTTTACTAATTATAAATGGTAAGCAAGCAGTTGCGAAGCAAAGGCTACTTAATTAGGTGCGAAAGCGATTGATATATAGAATAGTCCATTCTCCACCCCTTAGGATCATAGCTCCCGGCCAATCATAATCCTTCAAGTGTCAGGTGTGAGATAACTTCAAACAGGCATCACGAAGATGGAATGTGGAGGCCGTTAATCAACGCGGGAAGCTCTCACGCATGCGCCATCCGAGCATCTCGAACATCCTAGAAGATTCCTCCAGCACATCAATTAACCCCTCCCAAATACCAGCCCTCCCTCCCCGTTTCATGGCAGCTGAAGCAACAGCAAGGCAGAAGCTGACAATAAACTTTTTTAAATCAAATAAAAATTGGATTTTTTAAAAAAAACATACTATAATATTTTAGGCCATTTATCTGGAAGTAAATCATGTTGAGGTGGGACTTCTATGTAATGCCTACCTTGGTTCTAATTCTAAAGTTCTTTACTGAATTGCCTAATGCAAAATAATATTATAAAAAACCCAGTCTCTAAAGACCTAACTATAAATACATGTTCTTTGAAAGAACATTTTGGAGGACATTTTGAAAGCCAGCTAGTCCTCCTTGGTGGTGCTTTTATTGTTTTGATATTATCTCTGTGTTTGAATGAATATGCTCTGAATGAATGTAAAACAACAAAGTGATTAAGCAGTGTGAAAAAAATTACATTGAGGTAGTTAGGTGGTATATTCTCTGTCATCTAGAAAAAAGTGTATCAAATCAGAAAAAAAATAGAGAACAGTGTGGTGAATGGAATTGACAAGATCTCCAGAAAGAGAAATGTGAGAAATGTAAAGAACAACAGGAATTATATGAAATGTGACTTTCAGTAAGGACATGGAGAATTGGAGATGTCCCTGAAGAAACGGGATTATATTATGACTGCAATCCATGGCTGGATGCCGCATCTAGACCATGGATGTCAAATTTGTGGCATAATGTTGTCATCACGTGACGTATGGCAACGTTTTCCCCCTTCACAGAGCTGGGGTGGGCATGGCCTGTGTGTGATGCATCTAGCCCATGGGTCACCAGTTTGACACCCCTGATGTCAAACTATAGACTGACAAAATCTGTCTGGAATTTTTGGACCATTATTGATAGATGATGTTATAGAAAAGGACACATTTTACGGGACAAGACTGAAATTGATTCAAATGTGGACTTGAAAATTATAGGCTGCAAGGATTTGGAGAAGATGAAATATTTAATATACAAATAAAACCAGCTCATGTTTTAATAACTAAATTGATCTAGAAATAATAGTTCTTAAGAATTACTTGGATAACCTATCTTTGGATTCACAAAAAGGGTTTCTTAATGTTGTCGGTGACTTCTTGAGAAAAAAACAAAGAGAAAATTAAAAAATAATAATTTTAGTCATTATTTGAAGGAATTAAAGACCAATATTATTGTGAGCAATTAGAAGTAATTTACTTGACCAACATTAAATGGGTCAAAGCATATTTTTAATTGATTTTCTTGACCAGGACTGAGTAAAGATGTTTCAAAGTTTTGCTTAAAATATAAGAGTTGTATAGAAAACAGGTTAGTTATTACATTTTAAATTTATCTGATCAAGGTTAAAAAAGAATTGTTATTTCTGTTAACTTCGTCTATCAAATGTCTATAGATTATATTTGAATGATGGGGGTCTGGGGACATGTTTTAAAAATAGAAAATGAGATATAAACAGAAAAGAAAGACATTCAGGTGGGCTTATTCAATAACATTTTAATAGGTTGTTAATTTTGGGTAAACCTTAATATACTTTTGCTGATTAGGAAGGAGGAGGTTTTTTTTTAAAAAAAATGTGTTTAGAGAAAATCTTGGTGAGATATGGAAGATTGAAGGGATTGTTTGTTTTATTTTAAGGTGGTGTGAGACTTGTAAGAGTTGTTAAAGTTTATACTTGCTGGGACAAAGAGGGAAGTTACTACTTGCTTTTTCCCCACCATTTTTCTTTGCACTTTTTATTTTCTTTGCACTTTTTATTTTCTCATTTGTATTACATTTATTTGTAGATGTCATCTTTAAAAATTATAGAAAAGGGATTATATCAAGTGGTGGAAGGCTCATTTACACTGATAAAAAGGTTTGAAAAGGTGTAGGGATTAGCACTGGTATAAGCTAGTTGTCAGGTTCCAAAGGGTTAATGAAAACAGTCAAACACAGAGACGGTTTGAAAATGTAGTTTATCTTCCTATGGCACGAACTGACCAACAAATCACTAAGGCAATGAGTAAATTGCCAGAGCTGACATCCAGTATTTCCCACCACCTTTTATAGTTACTTGGTAATTAGGCTAAACCTTACTCCCGAGCTGGCAATGTCACCTCGTGAACCAGAGTGAAAACCACCCGGCAATCAATCATGAATTGTTCTCAGTCAGTTATCAGTTCTGGAATGTCCTCAGTGGAAACTTCCTGACAGTCAGTCATGAAGAGCTTTGTAGAGTTCTCAGCTGGACTGGTGGAGGAGGAGATCTTCATCTGGTAAACATGAGTCTTGGCAGCTGGCCCAGTTCCCTTCCCCCCCTGAATGGCAGCTCCGAGCCTCTAGGCTCGCCAGAGCTGACACTAGTTTTGCTGTGTTTCCTTTTCCTTTTCTTATTCCATGTCTTTCATTTCTTTGGTTTACTATCCCTGACTCTGTTTCTTTATTCCATATAACATTGCATATCCTGAAATGGAATAACATGATTGATTAGTAGCCTGTGTGCATTTAAATGTTTTTTTGGCTCAAATGTTGTTATATTATGTGGCAGAGTAGAAATAAATCTGATTCAGTCTGATGCCACTAGATTTATCAGCCACTGTTGTCTGGATATAATAGCATTGGGGCTGATGGGAGCTGCAATCCAGAACATGTTTAATGTGCCAGGTTTGGGAGAAGGATGACTTAATTTTCAAGTTTCATAACTTTTCAAATTATCCCAGTAGTGATGCTCAGATCAATAGAGGTGAAAAATGTTTCATTTGACTGTAAACTGATGTCTGGTTATTTATAAGACATGTATAATAATGTTCTATATGTTGAGAGAAAGATGCATTCTTTTAAGACTAGCCATCACAACTGCATAAAGATTAGCATAAAACAAAGCTCCATTTTATATTAGTTTTCAAATATAAAATGGAGAAAACAAAAAGACCTTAAAAGTTGTAATGTTGACAATTATATAAAAAACCATGGTAATTCACATTCTATGATAGGGGTGTCAAACTCGATTTCATTGAGGGCTGTGTTTGACCTCAGGGGACTGGCATGACAAGGGTGGGTGTGGCCAGCTCATTTGTGTCAGGGGCTCCTGTGCTGGCCTAAGTGCTCTGCCAGTGAAAATGGGCTTCCAAACTCTGTTTTCAGCTGTGACAATCTCCTGCAACCTTCTGCGGGTGAAAACAGAGCTCCATTTTCATATCCTGCAAGCTAGTCCTTTGCTGTTTCCAGGGCAGCCCTGCGAGGCAGATCAAAGCACCCTGCAGGCTGGATCTGGCCCTTGGGCCTTGAATTGGACACCCCTGTTCTATGATATAGGCTGTTTTCAAAGGGTATGTTAAATCTGCATTAAGAAAATGTACATTTTAGGAATATGTGTATTGTAGTAGAAAAACAATAGCAACAAACTTTGGTTGCCCGTTTTTGATTATATGCCTTCAAGTTAGTGTCCACCCTTAGCAACCATAGAGATTGATTTTGACCATTCTGATCTGTCCCTTACACGGTCCTTCAGGTAGATCCATAGCTACTATAACCATTTTTGGTTGTCCTCTTCTTCTCTTTCCTTCCACCTTTCTCAACATCAAAGCCTTCTTTAAAGAATTAGGAAATCTATATAGACTAATTTGAGCCTGGTAACTTGTATTTCAAGTGAGAATTCTGAGATGATTTGTTTGATGATCCATCAGTTTGTTTTCTTACCTGTCCATGGTATTCTAAAAAAATCTTCTCCAACACCTAAGTTCAAAAGTGTCAATATTCTTCATATCCTGCTTCTTCAAAGACTAGCTTTCATTTCCAAAGGGAATTACAAATAATACAATGGCTTCCATGTTTCTGATCTTTGTAGGTACAGACATATCATAACACTTGAATATCTTTTTCAAGGCCTTCATGGGTGCTTTGCCAAGTGCTAGTGTGTAGATATTTCTTGACTGCTTGTTCCCTTACTATTGATGATCCTCATAGGTAAACACTACTACTTTGATATTCACATTATCACTTTTAAGGCCAGTTGTTGATAGTAATATACAGATACAATATGATCCTTCTTGCCATGATCTAGTTGCATGGATTTTTGCAGTCAAAATATGTCATACATTTTAAAGTTTTAAATTTAGTAAGGAGAGAAGCAACCTAGAACTAAGGAAAAAATTCCTAACAGTTAGAGCAATCAATCAGTGGAATAACTTGCCTCCTGAAGTTGTGTGTGCTCCATCACTGGAGGCTTTTAAGAAGAGACTATATGAAATTGTACAGGGTTTACTGCCTGAGCAGGTGGTTGGACTTGAAGATCTCCAAGATCCCTTCCAACTCTGTTATTCTATTCTATTCTAATATTGCAGTTATCACTAGGAAGCATGTTTTATCTGTTTTTCCCCATTTTAGAACTGCCAAAACCTATTATTGACATTCTACTTTCCATATTATAGTTTCTTATTGCTAAGGGAAGACAAAGATAGCAATAGGAGAAGTCTTTAATATATGTCTTCTTGCCTGTGCAAAAAAAGAAGTAAAGATAATGATAATCTTTATATTCATGCAAATATGCTTCTTGGAAGAGCAGTACTTTTTAAAAATTCACTCTTATAAAGCAAAATAACTTGCACTTAACAGCATCCAAATTTATGCAGTTTGAAAAATGTAAATAAAAGTTGAGGGTCATTACTGATCATTTTAATTCCATTTTTCCCTTTCCTTTTGGCAAAAGCAGACTACAAGCAATCCCTGATGGTGCAAAGAAATTTCTAGAGGCAGCTGCATAATTAATACACCTCTCATTGCTCTTCTACACTGTAATATTTTTTACCAGGGTGAGCCTTTTTTCCTGAAATGCTAAAAAGAAAAAAAAATATTCAGAATCTTGGAGTATGAAGAATACCAGTTGTGCAAGTGAATGGCAAAGACTTCCCTGATTCAAGCCTGATTCCTGGTGACTTGATGGACATGTTCATGCAGTTTCTTGGCAACAGAACAGATCCAGGGCCGGATTTTCCTATAGGCTAACTAGGCTTCAGCCTAGGGTCTCAAGATCAAGAGGGGCCTACATTCAAATTGTTAGCAAAATTAAAATTACACTATTCTAAAAACAGTGAACACTAAAACACTGAACCAAAAATAAGGAGAAATTCTATGCATATGACTAATAAACAAACATAAAAATGTATTGGTTAAGATTGTTCCAGCGCTGCGGCAGTTGGGGAGCCCGCCCACATTCCCGGCACCGACGGTTGGGCAAGAGGTGCGGCCGCTCCCAGTAGCCACCCCATCGATGCGGAGCCCACCAGCGGCCAGGCAAGTGAGGGCGAGGGGGCCAAGCCGGGCAGCTGAGCGCAGTAGGGGAGGCGGCTGGCCTCGCTGCCTTTGCCGCAGAGCAGTGCCGCTCTCCGTCGGGAGGCCAGCTATATATATTGATATATATTGATATATATCACAGTAATGATGTATTTTATTGTCTCTCATGTAATTTACAAACTTAAAAATGGGAGGTGAAAGGGCCTCATAAGTGGAATAGCCTAGGGCCTCTTTTCATCTAAATCCGTCCCTGAACAGATCCCAAATTCTTAGTGGCATTAATCAATTTTAAACTTAAAGAGAAGCATAAAAGGCTGTAATGCAATGCCTAAAGAAAACTGACATGGGTAAATAAGAAGTTTCCCAAACAATAAAATCTGTCAAGCTTTATGGCTAGAGTCACCCAGCAGAGCTTAAAAGAACCTTTGGAAAGTCTGAACATTGAAAGTTAGCAACGGAATTTCTTTTCTTTTTGGTTTGAAATGTTTCATGGCTTATCCAAGTAGCTTCTGAAGTTACTTGGATAAGCAGCAAAATGTTTCAACCCAAAAAGAAAAGAAGTCTAGTTGCCATTCAATTTCCAAACAACTCTACCCGAAGGATTGACAATATTCATTGACAATATTTGGAAAGGTTGCTGAATTACAACATGGGTAATGAACAGTGTACAGTATTATGTGGAAGCCAATCTGGTTGTTTCCACATGTATGAATCTAAAAAAAATGGATATAATCAAATTAACTAAAAACCATAAGGGTTTTGCATAGACTTGTATAGGACTCAAAGGAATTTATTAAGTGTGAAATTTATGAAGGAACTAATGTAAGGTTATAGAGATTTTTTTATCGTTCCATAGATAATTTAATTTTGGTAACTTGAAAGTTTGTAAACGTTGCTTCCTAAATTCTATTTTAAATCTGATTAGGGGAGCAGATGAACGTGACCCAGCACAGCACTGATACAACTGAACAAAGTGAATAACTTTGTCTTCCTTTGAAAACTGTTTTGATGTGAAGCACATCAGGCAAAGATATTGTCACATAAAAAGATGAGACTCATATCCAATACATGGTAATGAAAACAGAATTCTCCTGGATAACAACTGAACTAGCAAATAGGTTCCGGATACTTTGCAGAAGTGGCACATCATATTAAGATTAATAGTGGTGGGTTCCAGATCCCATTGCAACCAGTCCACTGTGACAGGACCGGGCATCCACCACGTACATGTGCTCTACACGCACATGTGTACCCAGTGCCTGCAATGCTCCAGCTGCTCGGTGAAGCGTTGCACAGGTGCCGTACTCTCTGTTCGTGGACACAAATGCACCGGTTGGCTAAGGATGGCGGTTGGGCAGGTGGGCCCTCTGGAACACCATACCAGAATGGTACCTGGTGCTCCCAGCAGGCACCAGTATGCCCATACTGGGGTGTACTGACCATAACCCACCACTGGATTAACACACACCCCCCATGTTGGGTGAACCCAATGTATGTGTCTTAAAATTATGTTTCATAAATTACTGCTAACTTCTTCAAACTGTGAGTTATCACCCCACTACCTGAGGTGATATGAGCTGGGAAGGTCACCATTTCTTTATAAAACTGGTATGCCAAATAGGAACAAATCTCAAGGCTTTGCTGCTTATTTCACCAGCAATAGTTATGGTACCACATTTGTAATTCCCTGTCACATGTAGGTGAAAATCATGGACATCCAGGTGTGGGCTTCAAAAATTTAACAGGTTCTCTGCCCAGTTGCTAGGTGAGTGTGGCCATGTGGGTGAGTGTGGCCTAGTCAGTCTTCTGCATGTTGGGGGGGGGGTGTTTTCATCCTCCCTGGACTCCAGAGGCTTCCTTTGAGCCTCTGTGAGGGAAAAACATCCTCAATTGGGCTCTTCCGGCACTTCAGGGCAACCCATTTTTCACCCTCCCTGACCCTCCATGTGGGCTCTGTACTTATTTGGCATCCCAAATGGGCCATGTGGAGACTCCTGGGAGGGGAGGGGTGGGCGGGGCCAGCCAGGGGTGGGATTTACAGGTTTGCTGAACTGGGCAGATCCTTAGCTAGAGGATTGCCTGGACCTATGTGAATCCACAGCAGCCCACCCTTTTGGGTATCCATGTGGGTGTTGGGAGAGTTCAAAAAATCAACATGGCTACAATGCAGAATTCAAAGTCCTGCCTGCTTTATGTGACACATTTACAAAATGGTGGGGCTTTTATCACATGAAAACAACCACCATCTTGACATACAGTCGTCACCAACAGATGTTCATGTTGAAAATTTAATTCTTAAAAAAACCATCAATGTATTCATTTCTTGTCAATTTTTATCCCATTAAATAATTAGGTTTATTCATAGGTGGAAGGGGGAAATCACACAGGTTCATTTATAATTATATAATCAAATATAATTGTTCAACTACAGAGTTGGACAAGTCTTGGATTACTCTGGTATCTGAATGCAATTTGCTATAGCTTAATTAGCAAACCATAATTAAAACTGGTGTAACTCAACATGCCAACCCAGTTGCTATGTTGCTTGATTGGGAGTGTGCATTAAGTCCCCACAAATCCAAATAGATACATACATTTTATAGAAAGTGTTTCTAAAGAATTTGCTTTATGGATTTTGTTTTTCTTTTTAACACTAAATATATTGCCCTCTCTTCACAGAGAAATATTTTTAAATGCTTATCATGGGTAATAATTGTTTTGCACAGGCAGAATACAAATCAGGAAAATTATAAACCCTGTCTTGGAATTACATTTACTAATGAAGTTTTTTCTGACATCAGCACTTTTGCTTTTTAGCTCATTTAAAATGGAAATTACTTAAATGTTAAACTTCTTTAATCACCAGTTTATGCAATTCACAGGTCTGTCATAGTTTAAGACAGGGTCAAGACACAGCAGTTGGTAGGCTGACAATGGCCCCTCTCAAACAAGGCATCTAAATGTAAATGCTAGCCTTTAAGATAAGGCCGTATGTCTATGCACTGAATATTTATGCCACTGAATACTCTACACACCAGGGACGTGCAGTCACTAGAGGCAGGGGAGGCGGGGCCTCACCAGTCTCCTGAGGAAAAGGAAAGAATTTTAAAGAATTTTTTAAAAATAATTAAAGCCAAGGTAGTTGCTGCCAGACTCCAAGTCACAGTGACTTGGAGTCTGCTTAGTGTTAACTATAGGAGGAGGCGAGAGAACTATGGGCCTCCTTTGCATAAGGAATTTTTCGCCTTTTAAGAGTTAAGCAAGGGTTAAAAAGTGAAAAATTCCGTATGCAAAGGAGGCACGTGATTCTCCCGCCTCCTGATCTGGGAGCAGCGAATTATGCCTTGCAGTTGAGCATGCTTACGTTGGGTGGGTTATTTCGGAGGGCACGCTTCAGAGGAGAGAGGAGTGGGGGAGAAGGAGGAGGCTCGCTCTTGTCAGAAGAGACCGCATGAGAGCCAAGTCTGGGAGGAGTCAGTTCTTTGAGCAAACCTCAGGCTCAAGGGACCGCCTTCCCTCCCACCACTCGGTTTATTTTTTTGCGTTCCTGGAGGCTTCGGACCAACAGGGCTTTGACTCTCGGGGCTGAAAACGCGGCGTCTTCCCCACCGCCTGAGTGGAAGGTAAGCGGAGCGCTGGCCAGAGGGAACGGCGTGCTGCCTTTTTGGCCCTCGGGTGCGTGTCAAATCACGGGTGGCCCTCTGTAGGCGCTCAGACAGCATGGCTGCCTACTGCGAGGGGCAGGGAGGGAAGGAGGGGCTGCCTGCCTGTCTGCCTGCCTGCCTGCCTGCCTGCGTGGAGTGCGAAAGTGAGAAACTGGTATGACTGAGGGCAGCCAGAGGTGCACGCCTGGGTTTCTTGGGTGCGCTCAGTGTGTGTGAGAGAGAGAGGGAGTGAGTGTGTAAGTGAGTGAGTGCAGGTGGAGGAGAGCCCAGAGTGGCAGTCACCCACCTACCCTCCTCCCTGCCCCCACCCCGCGCAGCTGGAGGGCCATGCTAGGGAAGAGGCCACGCTTCCCAAACGTCCTGCCCTTCTCGCTCGGCCAACGAGTGCCAAGAGCTGCCGCCGCGACTGTCGCCGAGCAAGCGCTTCCTCAGCCCGGGGACCACAGGAGCCGCCACAACTGCTCCCCGGGGAGGACCTGAGTGCTCGCCCTCTTCTCCCTCAAGCAGCGTATGCATGCCAGCCGGCGAGATGAGCGGGCCTCCACTTTAGGGCCCCAGCGGCAGGACTTTAAAGTCCCGACCCGGTCCCGCTCTATGGCGGACACCGCTGGGGCCCTGCCTCCACTTTAAATCCCCAGCAGCAGGGCTTTAAAGTCCCGGCGCCGCATCCGCCAAAGAGATGGTCCCGGTCCCGCTCTATGGCAGACATGGTGCCAGGGCTTCGGTGGGGCTTTCGCACTTGCCTCACCGGCCATGAAGCTCATCACACATCTCTGCTACACACTGAATATTGATGTCTCTCTGCCAGAGGAAAGAAAGGTTGCTATATCTTAAGGTAGCGGTTTGGCAAATAGATCTATTATTTACATACTAAAGTAAATAGCAAAGACAAAAGTTAACTGAATGTTTCTGCCTTTAAAATCAAAAGTCACCCAGTGAAACTGTTATATTGTAATGGTTCTTATAAGTCAGATCTATACACAAAGGCAAAGAAACAGAATATAAATATTGGGATAGCAGTAGGGAGAGAGAGAGAGGGACAGGGAGGGGAACAAGGAGAGGGAGAGAGAGTGGGATAGGGACAGGGACAGGGAGACTGGCAGGGGCAGAGTGGGAAAGGTGTAGGAAGAGGAAGAGGGACAGGGAGACTGGCAGGAACAGAGAGGAGAAGTATAGGGGTAGGGATAGGAAGAAGGACAGGGAGAGGGGCAGGGGCATTGGCAGGGGCAGGAAGAGGAAGAGCAATAGGGAGGGGCAGGGAGAGGGAGTAGGAGAGGGAGAGGGATGCAGATTGCTGGATCTAACCCTATTTTCAATTGCATTATTCTTGAAAATAATTCCATTGATTAATGGAATCTATCTGCATCAGTTGGATAGAACAGAATGTTTCATGACACAGTATCAATAGAAGAGATTAACCATGAAAAGTATCAAAAGGCAGTGAAAGCAAAGCCATCTTCCAAATAGATAAGAAACTGGGGAGAAAGGAAACGAAAAGCAGAATGCATGTTTGTTCAATTCAATGAAACAAATTCCAACAGCTGCAATGAGTGACAGGTTTGAGGATTCATATTTTAATTGAAGAGTCTTTAGTTTGGTGTGTGTAAAAGAAAATATATTTCTTCTTTCCCATCATTTTCATTTAAATATGCAAAGATTCAAGTTCTACCTTCATGGAATAAGAAGCTTATGTGTTCTTATTCCAAGCCTTCTTTGAAAACCAACATTATCAAAAATCAACATGTGGAAGAAAAGCATGGCTTCCTTCCTTATTTATAACTCTTCATGCTAATTTTGTTTGAATTCAAACTGTAGGTAGGTATGCTCATCACATAGTACCTTCTTCTTTCTTGAGAACCATTATATACAACTTTTAATAACTGTTACAATCACTTTTATAAAATGAACTATGGATTCCTCAAATTTGATCAACCTCATATTTATCCAAGCTTCTGGTAGGTTTCCAAAAAATATATATTTGATTTGATTAGTTTCTGATGCACTCAAGGTTGACTCAGCCTTCCATTCTTTCATTGGTCAGTGAAACGAGAACCCAGATTGTTGGGGGCAATATACTGACTCTGTAAAGTGCTTAGAGAGGGCTGTAAATGATTATGAAGCAGTATATTTAAGTGTTATTGCTAAGTGCCATTTCTCCATAACTATTCTTAATGCTCCATAGTTAGGTCGTATTATAAGTCTCAAGCTAGGTGGATTGTTGTTAGGAAAGAGTAATAAAGTTTTAGGAATGATCAAAGGCTGATAATAAATAACATTCATGATAAACAATTATAAAAAATATTATAGCTTGGAGTAAATGATGTAGATATCCAATTGATATTCATAATATAATAATTCTAAGGAACAATCATGCAAATTCCATTTAAAATTTGCTAGATTATTGTAGAGTCATCCATGTTTTTATCTTTGAAATGTACAAGCCAAGAATTTATAATAACAATTCAAGTCAGCATAAGACAATTTAAATCCAAATAGCACTGCTTAACTGCAAGACTGAGCTGTACATGTGCAGAAATGTAAATGTAAATTTGTGGGAAAGTTTAGCCAGGAACCTTGAGCTCTGTATTAATAAATTCTGGATAGGAACAAAGCCAAGCATGGCAAAATGGGGGGAAAAATCCAGCTATTTTGTTTAGACGGATTGGGAAGAAGAAGATTATGATTTATAATCACCATGATGAAAGTAATGAGAAGTCTTCTTCTATGCTTTACAGTAGCCTCAGTGGTACCTTATAAGTAATTATACTTTAGTCAGGTGATTCTTTGCTATTCACAGATTTAGCTATTTATCATAATTGGTTTCATTCCTTGGATTTTATCCAGACTATATATAAAAGTTGACTGTGGAATATGGAAATGCATCTGAGCAATTTTGCTTCACAAAAGATATATATACATACATACACACACACACATACACACATATAGCCAGTGCACTTCATTCTCTGTTTAAATATGGTTTCCCACAATTAAACTGCATGAATATACTGGTAAGCTTTGCTACTAATTGATCAGTTCCCCAGCAAATGACCAATGTCAGTCCATTGGGGCATAAAATATCAAAATAGCAGAGTAAGTAATGATGTGCATGGAGAACTACAGAAGCTATTTTGTAGCTTCTGTCTATTTTATGTCCCATCTTATTGGGGTATAATTAATAGAATATTTCCAGACCATATTGGAAATTTTTTAGAGAAACCCAACTTAAAAACAGCCCGCAAGTTAACAAATAAATTTCAAGACATTGCTCAACCTCCCAGGGATTGCAGAAATCCACTATTGTCATCAGAGATCCATTGTATCCCATGCAGTTGTAGACAGATATATATTGGAACATTAAAACATAAAAAGCATTGCCTTCTGGGACAACCCGAAAAATCAAGAGTAGTGAAATATATGCTGTTTCATATTGGACATGTTCCAATTTGAAGACACGCAAGGACTGGTAACCACATCAAACTACCATGTGCAATTACATAGAGAGGTTATCAAGATTCATAAAAATTCCAATAATTTAAACAGGAGAGTTTGAAAATCAATATAATATGGATCCTAGCAGGACCAAATAACCTCAGCTAATAAACAACAAAAAAAAATATACAGCAGCATCACTAGAAAGAACAGTGAGCAATGTTCTGGCTGGGAGAACGCGGTCAGACAAATGGAGGCAAGCCAGGCCTTCAAGTCAGCAAACAGTTTATTTCTAACAGGCTGCCAAACGTGGCACTTCACATTTCGCGCATATTAGCTAACTGGCAACAGCTGAGCCCTGTTTGACAGCTCTTTATATACCCCAGCTGTCAAACAGGTAACCAATCAGTAACAAGGACACGCCCCCCCCCCCTAGCCAAACGGACCAGAGAGGAAACTGTAGTACACAACATTCCTTCACACTTAGAATGCGCATGCGTAGTCTTTTAGATGGTTCGGCTGCCGCTGGACCCACCCAGACCTTCTCAGGGCACCTTCCGCTGGTGGGACTGGAATAGAGCTGGCCCTGGCTGGAGACTTGGCCCACTCCGAGTCCAGCACCACTGGAGACTCCCGGGGAACCACAGGTAAGTCTTTTGGTGGATTTTTAATTAATTTCTCTAGTTCCTCTAGGGAGATAGAACGGGGCCTAGTGGCCTGTTCCTGACTCTCAGTTTCCTGCCTGTTGGGTAGGCCCTGTGACTGCTCTGCCAAATTGGCACCCACTAGTCTATTTCTTAGCTGGTTTATATGATGCCTCCAAACACTGCCGTCCTCTACCTCTACCAGGTACGAGCACGGGCCTTATTTTCCGGACTATGCCAGGAAGCCATAGCGGATGGCCCAAGTAGTTTCTTTCATAGACTGGTATGTCGATGGTGAACCCCTTGAGTTGACTGTGTGAGTCTAAAGGCCGATCTGGGACGTATTCTGGGTGCAGTCTATCTAGTATTGTCCTAATGTGCCATCCCATTAAAAGCTCAGCCGGGCTCTTGTTCGTAGTTGTACAAGGGGTGGCATGCTGCCACAATTAATACCTATCTATGTCCTCCTGCCAGTTTAAGGGGCCGAACCTGGCTAGAGCCTCCGCTGAATGGACCACGCATTCAGCCAGGCCATTGGCCGCTGGGTTGAACGGGGCTACAAATGCAAGGCGGACCCCCAACCAGGCAAAGAACGAGGCCAGTGCTGTGGCAGTAAACTGGGGCACATTGTCAGAAACCACTAAGTCTGGTAACCCATGGGTTGCGAATACCCAGCGTAATATCTTAATGATGGCAGAGGCAGTGGTAGCAGACAATACAAACAATTCAACCCATTTAGAGAAAGCATCAACAATGACAATAAACATTTGGCCCTTAACCGAACCAGCCAAGTCCATATGAATTCTGGACCACAGAGCCCTCGGTTGCTCCCAATTCTGAATGGGTGCTTTGGGGCAATCCGGTCAGGTTTCCTGGCACTGTGGACAGCCAGCCAGCCACCGGGCAATGTCCTGGTCCATGCCTGACCACCAAGCATAGCTCCAGCCCAGTGCCTTCATCCGGACAATGCCCGGGTGGCCGTCGTGTAGCGCCGCTTCTTGGAGGGAGGCTGGAACCACCATTCTGCTGCCCCACAGAAGGCAACCTTGCTGCAAAGAAAGTTCATGTTGCCTGGTGGAGAAAGGCCACCATTTGGTGCCCAGTGGGTGGGAAGGCCAACCCCTTTCAGTCCATCTGAGCACCTTGGCGAGCACCTTGTCCTGGCTGGTATGTCTGGCCACATCAGCTGCAGTAATAGGTAACTGCATGTCATCAATTGGCAACACCATAGAGGCAGGCATGGGGTTCTTGACCGCAATAGGCAACGGGCATCTGCTTAAAGCGTCCACGTGGCTGATGTGCTTGCCACGTCTGTAATGCAATGTATAGTCATAGGCAGCCAAAAATACAGTCCATCTGGTGAACCTGGGGGACGGGATCTGGGGTGTCTGCTTGTCGCTTGCGATGATACCCAGTAAGGGCTTGTGATCTGTTACAATATGAAAAAGACAGCCATAGAGATAGGAGTGAAACCGCTTCACCCCAGCCACTATAGAAAATGCCTCCCTGTCCAATTGGCTATACTTCTGTTTGGGTGAAGACAGCGTTCAGGGAAAAAAATGCTACTGGAGCCTCCAGTCCTGATGGCAGTCGATGGCTCAGGACTGCTCTGACTCCAAACAGGGAGGCATCACAGGCCAACACTACAGGGAGGTTTTCATCATACTGTAGTAGGACACTGTTGGACGTGAGGAATTTCTTAATGGTCTCAAAAGCAGTTGCCTCACGGCGTCCCCAAACCCACTTTGCCGAACGGTCCAAGAGTCTATGCAGGGATTCTACAATAGAAGCCTTACGTGGCAGGAAAATGTTATAAAAATTCAATAGCCCCAGGAAAGCTTGTAGCTCGGCTTTTGTGGTAGGTGTTGGGCCGTGACTGATAGCCAGTACTTTCTCAGGGGTAGGATGAATCCCCGTCTTATCGATTAAAAATCCTAAAAATTCGACTTGGGGAACCGCGACCTGGCCGTTTTAAGTTTCAAGCCAACATCATGGAAACAACAAATACAGTCCGCAGGCAGGCCAGGAGAGAGGTTAGGGAGCGGGCAGACATCAGGACGCCGTCAAAATAAGGGACGATGCCCAGTATGCCCTGTAACAGCCTTTCCATTAAATTTTGAAAGAGCCCAGGTGCCACACTGACTCCAAATTGGAGCCGGTTACACTTAAACGCACCCCTATGCATGACTATAGTCTGTGCTTCAGCAGTTGCCTTGTCCACAGGCAACTGCTGATATGCCTGCGCTAGGTCTAACTTCGCAAATATGATCCCCTGTCCCAGAGAGTGCAGCAGATGCTGCACCACTGGCACTGGGTATACGCTCTGCTGCAATGCTCTGTTTAAAGTGCATTTAAAATCAACAGTTTATTTCTAACAGGTTGCCAAATGCGGCACTTCACATTTCGCGCATATTAGCTAACTGGCAACAGCTGAGCCCTGTTTGACAGCTCTTTATATACCCCAGCTGTCAAACAGGTAACCAATCAGTAACAAGGACATGCCCCCCTAGCCAAACGGACTAGAGAGGAAACTGTATTACACAAGCAGCAACCTGGCTGAAGGACAGGCCAAGCAGGAACTTGTCTTCAAAATAAGAGTAATCGGAAGTCTACTTAGACAAGGAACGAATCACAAACCAGCTTCCTTGGGAATCTCATAACATGAGTTAACCAGAAATCAGATAGAATCACAAAAGCATATGCTGAGTGATAAGAAGCATGCTCTCTACCTCTGAAGACATCAGCCATTATGGCTGATAAAATATCAAGTTACGAGAAAGCTAAATCTTAAGCCATTGAGCCTAAAAACTCATCACTGTTAGATTATTTTTATTTGTCCGTGACTTCTAACACTTAGAAACAGCTTTTTAATACCAGAGGACTCCCAAAAATGGGGTAGAAGCTGTTCTATAAACAAATATCAGGGGTGCCAAACTTGCGATGACATGTTGTCATCACAAGACGTATCACAACTTTTCCCCCTTTACTAGACTGGGGGTGGGCATGGGCAGAGCGTAACACATCTAGCCCGCAGGCTGCGAGTTTGACACCCCTGCTCTATATCATTCTGAATGGAAGGGGGGGAAATCCAAAATCCAAAGGTTTCTCAGCAAAGATTTTAGAGACCAGGATAAGAATGGACATGGTTTATCAAATAGGTCCATAGTCACAAATATCATGTATAACCAGTACATTTAATTGTATGCAGAATCTGATCAGCAGTCTGTTTTTAACTACAGTTTTAATTACAGTTGGTCAGAGGACTTTTGAAAACTAACATACGCCGGCCATGTGTGTGTAATGGGGGTTTATAATTAGGTTAGAATTTAAAACTCTACTGCTTTCCCACTAGTCTTTCCATTTTTATTTTATGACCAATAACTGTTAAACTTTTCATTTTATCAGACACCTGGCTTTTACTGGTTTTATAATATGTGGAAAGGATAAAAGCTAAAACATCACCTCTCCTTCTCTCTCTCTCTCTCTCTCTCTCTCTCTCTCTCTCTCTCTCTCTCTCTCTCTCTCTCCCTCCCTCCCTCCCTCCCTCCCTCCCTCCCTCCCTCCCTCCCTCTCTCTCTCTCTCTCTCTTAAGACATTTAATTCAATATTACGTTTGCACATTCAGTACCTGATGCTATTATGTGAAATACTTATTATATATAGCAGCATATTAATTCTCTGAAAAATAATACATTATAAAAATTAGCAATGGGAATTTTGTCCCAAGTCTCCTAAGCTGTTTTCTCTTCCTTGGAGCATAATGCAATGCCATTACATTCAATCAGTTTTAACTTTAGGATTTTAGATAATACTTGTATATATTACAGATCTCTAGAGACAGAAACCTATCAGCATAATGATAAGAGGATAAAGCCATATAGATTAATAAAGGGGATAGCTAAATATCCCTAGGGCTAAGAATCTAGCCTTATGAATTTTCCAACAGATTAATTATCTGTATAGAGTAACCACACACCAATACTTTTCAAAATCTTTCGTCCATAAGGATCATATGAAAGAAAAGGGCCTTTTTGATGTGCAAACAAAGAAAAAGAAGTGTTATTTTAAGAAACACTTAAATTTGGATCCTTTGAGAATTTTTCTATTTTCATTTATCATATTTTAACCTTGGCATTTATCTGCTTCATCTATTGTTTCATTTGAGAAAATGTTCTTTCCCTTGATTTCTATTGAGCTCTGTACTGTACACAATTTCAAGGACTACTATAAGTATAAGTATAATCTTTATTGTCATTGTACTTAAATACAATTAAATTGGTTATCCTTCAAGTGTTAACAGAATAACAGAGTGGGAAGGGACCTGGAGGGGTATTCTAGTCCAACCCCCTGCTCAAGCAGAAAACCCCTATACCATTTCAGACAAATGTTGTCTAATATCTTCTTAAAAACTTCCAGTGTTGGAGCACCCACAGCTTCTGGAGGCAAGTTGTTCCACTGATTAATTCTTCTGTCAGAAAATTTCTCCTTAGTTCTAGGTTGCTTCTCTCTTTGATTAGTTTCCATCCATTGCTTCTTGTTCTGCTTTCAGGTGCTTTGGAGAATAGGTTGACCCCCCCTCTTTATTGTGGCAGCCCCTGAGATATTAGGAAATAACAGTACTTTTCAACATTTGACATGAGGTTTTTTAGAGTATCATAGGAACATTTGATTGTGAAATGAATAAATAGGATTGGGGGAAAATAGAGAGAGAAAAATGAAGGAACACAGAATAATTGGTTTAGGATACACGATTGAATGTGTTTAAATTCTGCAGGTTGCCTCAACTGGTTACAGGAATTATCTGCAAGAAAATATGAATAAGTGATATTAAAAAACAAAAACAAAAGGATCTTAATGAAGCATTTTTCAGGGCTCCAAATCACTTTTAAACAAGCAGTACATTTCTTCTCTTTGTGAAGACCAGCGGTCTACTGGAAATACAGACAACTCATTACAATATTTAAAGCTTTCCTGCAAGGCTTTTAGTATATGAAAACACTGATAGAGATTTCTGTCTTGTAGAGTGCCATGGTGCATTCTCACTGCCCTTTCACACTGTGCACAGCAGGTGCCAAAGGAGTCTCCTAGACTTATTCACATCATAGGTTAACAAGCCTTATTGATTACACTTGTTGTGACTAATATAGAGAAGAAATCCAGTGGAGTTGTACTTTACAGTCAGAATGGCTGAGGGTTTGAAGGAGCTCTATTTAACAATTGCACTAAAATAAGCATAGAGCCTAATGTAATAAGAAGGTTAACTTATAGCTAGTGCTTCACTGCTCAGTATTGGAATCCTGTTAAATCTCTACAGTTTTAAGTGTGGCATCACACTTACAGTCCACAAGAAGGTCCAGCAATAGTGGACTCATGCAAAATGGATATGAGGTCCTCTTTAGGCCACCCAACCACAAGGGGATGGGTGGGATGTTGCTACCTCTTTGTAACAGTTGCAGAGACACTTTTCTAGGGCTATTGGTGAGCCATAAAGAGGAGCATACAGAAGGAAACTGGTGATAAATACCTGTAAAGCTAGAGAACCACTGCTGTGCCGGATTTGAGGTATGGCTGGCAAAAAGACAAAGAGGATCAGAGATTGTCTTTTAGATTATGTGTTTATTCAGCTGAACCAAGACAGCCTCCTCTAAAAGAGAGGAAGCCCCGAATACACAGAGATTCTCCTATTTATACTTTTCTTACACTCCACCCAGCTGAGATGGCATACAAGAGATAGAGGAATCACCCAGAAAGGCTGGTAAACATTAGATAATGTATCAAGATGTTCTTAGCACAGATGGGGGTTATTTAGGGACACTGGGTGGTCCTTGGTGTTTCGGGACATTGGGTGTTTCCCTGGGGACTTTTCAGAGACCCGCAGGTACCTCGAGATAAGGTTACCATCTGTACATACCCAACCTCCAAGTCTTTCCCAGAATTGGGGTCAACACCACCAAGATCAAAAAGGGGAAAAAGAAGAATGAATGGCTATAGAGAACTCTGCTACAGCTCTTCTCTGATTTTTTTTTTTAATTGTGGGAACAAACCGTGAAACAATATTTGCCTAGTCCATACCAAAGTAAACAATGTTCCCTCACAATAATAGGTCCTAACAGGGATATAGTTCCCGAATGCCATCACTTGCTAAACAACTAATCCCCACAACACTGTCAAATTATCTACTATGACTGTATTACTATTATTCTTCTCTTCCTTCCTAGTACCTATCTCTTTCCTAGTACCTAGCTCTTTCCACTTATGACTATAACCATGTTGCTTGTATCTTTCAAATTTATATTTTCTTTGTTCCCTAGTATAATTTGATTGTTTATTAGTAACCTATGACTATCACTAAGTGTTGTATCTTATGATTCTTAATGAATGTGTTCTATTTTATTTTTCTTTATGTACACTGAGAGCATATGCACCAAAGACAAATTCCTTGTGTGTCCAATCATACTTGGCCAATAAAGAATTCTATTCTATTCTATTCTATTCTTTCAGATAAGGGGATTTTTTAAAAGAAGACAAATCAGGAGAATTGGGTGCAGAGTTAAGAATGATTTTACATTCCAATCACAGAAATAAACACCCCTCTATTTAAAAACAGCTGATAAGCAAAACCACTATAGTATATAAATAAACTATTTTTAAAAAAGCAAAATTGGATTAATAAAAAGCCTCATTCCTAAAACACTGTTGCATAACATCATAGAGCTAACATTAAAGTGAAAAAAAGCTCTAATATTGAAAGTTGTCGTTATTCTTGGAGAAGCAACTAGAGAAAAGCAAAAATGTGTTTTTCAAATAGTTTGTTTTGCTGGGCAGGCCAGTCCCATTCAATCTGAACTTGAATTTGTTAAAATCAATTTGTCAAAATGAGGCTTAATAGCCAAACAGCAACACCCTAATCAACGCCTAAAAAGCCACATATGACAGATACTATATAAATACCTCAAACAGAACAGCACACACTCTGCTAGAGAGAAACTCCCTGAAGATGGGCTCCAGCACAAGCCCAAAAGCTTGGGAGAGAAAACCTCTGGTCCTGGTGACCAACCCAGATTAGATCCTACAAAATCAGTTTAGCTTCGGTATTCAAATTGCATTGGAGGCCTCCTGATGTAAGATGGGCATAGAAATTTAATAAATAAATAAATACTCTCATTGATTTGAAAAACACCATTTCTGCATGTGCATTGAAGCATTAATTCATAGGCATTCAGTTTGGCTCAATGAATCAAGGAGTCATTCTGATTTGATTTGGAAAAAATGATTCAGTTTGACCACCCAAACAACTCAATCGCCAACCTTGAGTATTTTACATACCACTAAGAGAAAGTTATATGTATACAGAGAAAATGGAAAGAGAATACTACTCCATTTTCAGTTGCTCTATTATGTTTCATAATAACATGTTCCTGAGTTTGTGCCTCCTTCCTTATATCACTCCTATACAGCCAACATCACTTAATTGTGAATTATACTGATAAATATAAGTGCAATCTGTTCTTATGCAGATATGCATTAGTTATATCTCATGTGAGTTCCAGCAGTTCAAAAGCTGCGGAGAACTCTATTACACTTTGCTTCAGTAAGAAGTGAATTATACCTCCAAGTCTGCTCTTTCAGAGAGTAGAAAGCAAAGCCTTTTAAATTAATCTTTCGCAGCCTTTCAAATGAAATTGGACAGACAAAGCATATTAGATGCCTGCCTTTAGCACATTCATTATATACCCAATCGAATTGTACATTTTGTTGTGTGTCACCCAATATTTATCTGCCACCTGTTGATTTTGTTGTTAACTGGCAGCATTTGCTAGTCTTATTAAAATGGAAACCTAAAGCATGGACCTTGTCCCTTTGTGCTAAAGAAGAAGTGGTGCTGGTTTGTAGATAATTGAGTTGTAATGCTACTTCTTTGACTGGATGCATCTGTAACAGCACCTGTTTCGGAAAGAATTAATAACTGCAACCAAAGTTTACTTCCCACCTTTGATGAATAAAGCACAATGTTATGGATGAGAAATAGCCAGGGTGATTTATTTTTTGTGAATACATGAATATGAATGGAAAATAAAGGAGGGGAAAATCTTCCAATGACCAATACCTTCTCTAAAGTCATTTCAGATTGTTCCTGAAAGGAAATCAATAATCTTTTCAGTAAATAAAAGAGATTAAGGGAAATTAAGGGAAGTGAAATGTTCTCCATTTTGCACTTGCTTGATTCATTTGTAATATGTTATGCCATGCCCAGTGTGAGTGCAATCATAGTGCAACCATATTGAAAGTATCCTATTTTCATAAACATCACACTTACAAAACAGATAGCAATAGCAATAGCACTTAGACTTTTATACCACTTTACAGTGCTTTACAACCCTCTCTAAGCAGTTTACAGAGTCAACATATTGCCCCCAATAATCTGGGTCCTCATTTTACCCTCCTTGGAAAGATGGAAGGCTGATGAACCTTGAGCTTGCTGAGATTTGAACTGCAAATTGCAGGCAGCCAGCAGTCAACAGAAGTAGCCTGCACCACTGCACTCTAACCAGTGTGCCACCTTGACTCATGGAATCATGATCATAGTATCATGGCCAGCATCTCTGTTAGGTAAGCTCCCCATTGTGTTGCAGAAAATGACAGGCGTTAGACTTCTCAGGATACAGGAAAAGTTTATTTGGCAGCCAGGTTCAGAAAGCTAGCCCATGGCTTAGCATTGCAAGTTCTGAACAACATTAATTATCGAAGCATGCATTCTTATACATTCCCCAAAGCATTGCAACACGGAAATTCTTAACACATTTCTTAGTGGTTACCTTGAGGAGAAAACCTTATAAGGAGATGAAGGTCTTACTTCTCCTTTTGTTTCAGGTATGGCTTACGTGTTATTAATGAACTTTAATTGAACTTTGTGGTTTGGACTTTTAACACAAGTAGGGACGTTGATGAGAACATCCTGTGGTTAGTGAATGGGGACACTTCCTTTAAGTAACTTCTAACTGTCCCTGTTATTCTATTGTAAGTCCCAACTCTTGTCTATGTGACTTTTAATATAGAAGTAAAGGGGTTCTAAGAGGCTGTCCAGCCTGACCCAGTAGGTTTCATACTTAATGTCCAAATCTCACTTTACGGCTGCTTTAGTTGGGAGAGCGAGTATGTTCAGACAAGCGTTATGAGAGTTGTGTTGGAGAACACACAAACCAGCATACAGAGACACTGCAGTTTAAATAGGCTTTTACTTTCGTGGAAATAGAGGTATCAGAGTCCATCAAACAGTCCAAGTCATACACGGATAAGGCAGTCAGTCATCAATGTCTTTCAGTTAAGGGATAATCCAAATAACATAGTCCAGTATCGTATAATCAGTTCAGTACTCAAAGTTTGCTAGCAGTTGCAAAACTTACAATAGCTCACGGCACTTTCTAACAGCCAGCTTCCAATACACTCAGATCAGATCAGCCCAGCATCTAACAAACAGAGAGCTGACAGTCATTCTGGCTTCCTCTTAGGGCCGATTGAGGAAAACAGCAGCCAATCACATTTTGCAGTATGATTTAAGGAAACAGATATAGCATTGATACATGATTTATATATTGCCAACCCAACCGTTAGATTATATTCCTTTTTCTAACCATGCCCCATGCAGAGATACCCCTAAAACTATCTGGGAATTAAGTTCAGAGTATTAAAAAGCACTCTTGGTGTTCTGCATATCCCTTGGTTTCTTCACAATGTTAAATTATTTTGGTTTTTTTTCCCCTTCCCCACTTAGTAATGTTATTAAGCATTCATTGCCATCAATTTGTGGTCACTTTGTCATTCAATACCTTGATCTGTAACTGCAAGGTTTGTTTACCAATACATGTAGTCCTCAATTTACAACAGTTCTTTTAGTGACCATTCAAAGTTACAATGGAATTAAAAAGTGACTTATGACTGTTTTTCATACCTATGTTGCAACATCCCCATGGTCACATGATCAAAATTCAAATGCATGACAACTGACTCATATTTATGATGGATACAGCATCATATTGGGGTCATGTGATCACTTTTGCAACCTTATATCAAAGTCAATGGGGAAGCCAGATTCCCTTAACTGCCATTTTACTAACTTAACAACTGCAGTGATTCACTTAAGAACTTTTTCAAAAAAGATTATAAAATGGGACAAAACTCACTTAACAACTATCTCACTTAGGAACAGAAATTTTAGGCTCAATTGTGGTCATATGTCAAGGACTATCTTTATGTAGTTGATGCCAAAATATGGTCAATGTAACTAACTAGCTGATAGAAAAAAATAAACAAATACTATGTTCCATTCATTTAAAAAAATGGAGAATTCAACTATGCTATCCTAGTTAAAATATCAAGATCTTTGCTTTAAAGAGCTGAAGTGGTAATAATTTAGTCATGTTAAAAATAAACTATACTAGATACAAGGACTCTCAGTGCTATCTACTACTACCAAGAGAAATATCTCAAATAACCTCTATCTCGATTTGAAGAAAATACATTTTCCCCTAATGATCAGAATCCTTAACCTGGGTAAGTGAGAGAGATGTTAGAGAGAACAAGAGGGAGGGGAATCTAATTATGTGGCAGAGCTTGTATCATCTTGGGGACTAAGTAGATTTGGATCTGATTAGTACCTGAATGGGATTCTTCAAGTCATTTCTGAATTATTGCCAAGAAAAATACATGGACATGCCTAATTACCTACAAAGTTCAGTTAAACTTGAAGGTTTTTTTTCCCTTTTGTCAGCATATGGTTTCTACAGATCAGGAGTCCCTAACCCCCTAGTCTGTGGACTGCTACTGGGCCACAGCCCATTGAGAACCAGGCTGTCCAAGCAGTGGGCAAGTGTGAGACCACGCACAGCTCCATTTGTGCAAGCTGCAGGTACGCAAGCAGAACCATCCTTCCCCCCATCTGTTGCCACCACTATTGCCAGTATTCGGAGCTGGAAAGGTTGAGGTCCGCTGCTATAGATTATATATGTGTGAATAGGTACTATGTAATAAGCTCAATGATCCTACTAATAAGTAAGTGCTTTAATAAGTAAAAAAAAGTTGTCAGCTATTTAGCTGCTAAGCTTAAGGTGACCAGATTTTCAGATTGGTAAAGAGGGACACCTTTGACCGGAGGGGGGGGAGGTGTTGATTAAAAATTTTATACGGAGCAACAAAAATTTTCATACAACGCAAAAATAGTATTGTAATATTTTTTTATTTCAGCATAACTACAATTTACAAATATAAATTGTAACTGTTGCCAAACATCAAAATTTTGATCGTGTGACCATGAGGATGCTGCAACGGTCGCTAAGTGTGAAAATGGTCACTAAGTGTGAAAAATGGTCATCGGTCACTTTTTTCAATGCCATTGTAACTTTGGTCACTATACCACCTTTCTTGCCACAGTTCTTAAGTGAATAACTGCAGCTGGTATTTTGTATTTTGTATAGAATCTTTTTTAAAATAGTCTAAAACAATTTAAAAAAAGAATCCACACAGAATAAATTGAAGTAAAATATTTCAAACTATTCCACACAGAATAAATTGAAGTAAAACTATTTTTAAAAATTCTATGCACAATATATTTCAAAGTATTTTTAAGAATTTTTAATTTTTAAAAATGGTTTCACTTCAATTTATTTATTTATTTTATTAAATTGTTTTATTCTGTGTGGATTTAAGTTAAGAACTCCTTGTTATTAAGCTTTCCTCAATTAATCTCTGAGTAGATTCCCACCAACTTCAAGATCCCAAGGGCACATCTTGGAAGCTACACCTTTGCTTAGTTTATAGATGATGCCTTTCCTTAAATATGAAAATAAATACATTTATTGTTCAAATGTGTACATCTCAATAGAAATGACTCTCAGGGGTGACAACAATCCACTAAAATAATAATATAAAACAGTAATTACAAAAACAGGAGCAACTGTTATGAAAATTATTATTAAAAAATAAAGAATAAAAATGGAGTTATTAAGTATATTAATTGCAGCAACCACAATACAATAGCTCGGTCCTTCTTTTCATTAAACTAGACATACCCAATTCCAAGGAATTAAAAGACGCTTGCTCCTGGGGAGGAAAGCTATGGCAAATCTAGACAGCATCCTAAAAAGCAAGGTGACCAGATTTTCAGTAAAGAGGGACACCTTTGACTGGGGGTGGGAGCTTGATTAAAAATTTTATACGGAGCAACAAAAATTTTCATACAACGCAAAAATAGTATTGTAATATTTTTTTATTTCAACATAAATACAATTTACAAATATAAATTGTAACTGTTGCCAAACATCAAAATTTTGATCGTGTGACCATGAGGATGCTGCAACGGTCGCTAAGTGTGAAAATGGTCACTAAGTGTGAAAAATGGTCATCAGTCACTTTTTTCAATGCCATTGTAACTTTGGTCACTATACCACCTTTCTTGCCACAGTTCTTAAGTGAATAACTGCAGCTGGTATTTTGTATTTTGTATAGAATCTTTTTAAAATAGTCTAAAACAATTTAAAAAAAGAATCCACACAGAATAAATTGAAGTAAAACATTTCAAACTATTCCACACAGAATAAATTGAAGTAAAACTATTTTTAAAAATTCTATGCACAATATATTTCAAAGTATTTTTAAGAATTTTTAATTTTTAAAAATGGTTTCACTTCAATTTATTTATTTATTTTATTAAATTGTTTTATTCTGTGTGGATTTAAGTTAAGAACTCCTTGTTATTAAGCTTTCCTCAATTAATCTCTGAGTAGATTCCCACCAACTTCAAGATCCCAAGGGCACATCTTGGAAGCTACACCTTTGCTTAGTTTATAGATGATGCCTTTCCTTAAATATGAAAATAAATACATTTATTGTTCAAATGTGTACATCTCAATAGAAATGACTCTCAGGGGTGACAACAATCCACTAAAATAATAATATAAAACAGTAATTACAAAAACAGGAGCAACTGTTATGAAAATTATTATTAAAAAATAAAGAATAAAAATGGAGTTATTAAGTATATTAATTGCAGCAACCACAATACAATAGCTCGGTCCTTCTTTTCATTAAACTAGACATACCCAATTCCAAGGAATTAAAAGACGCTTGCTCCTGGGGAGGAAAGCTATGGCAAATCTAGACAGCATCCTAAAAAGCAAGGTGACCAGATTTTCAGTAAAGAGGGACACCTTTGACTGGGGGTGGGAGCTTGATTAAAAATTTTATACGGAGCAACAAAAATTTTCATACAACGCAAAAATAGTATTGTAATATTTTTTTATTTCAACATAAATACAATTTACAAATATAAATTGTAACTGTTGCCAAACATCAAAATTTTGATCGTGTGACCATGAGGATGCTGCAACGGTCGCTAAGTGTGAAAATGGTCACTAAGTGTGAAAAATGGTCATCAGTCACTTTTTTCAATGCCATTGTAACTTTGGTCACTATACCACCTTTCTTGCCACAGTTCTTAAGTGAATAACTGCAGCTGGTATTTTGTATTTTGTATAGAATCTTTTTAAAATAGTCTAAAACAATTTAAAAAAAGAATCCACACAGAATAAATTGAAGTAAAACATTTCAAACTATTCCACACAGAATAAATTGAAGTAAAACTATTTTTAAAAATTCTATGCACAATATATTTCAAAGTATTTTTAAGAATTTTTAATTTTTAAAAATGGTTTCACTTCAATTTATTTATTTATTTATTTTATTAAATTGTTTTATTCTGTATGGATTTAAGTTAAGAACTCCCTGTTATTAAGCTTTCCTCAATTAATCTCTGAGTAGATTCCCACCAACTTCAAGATCCCAAGGGCACATCTTGGAAGCTACACCTTTGCTTAGTTTATAGATGATGCCTTTCCTTAAATATGAAAATAAATACATTTATTGTTCAAATGTGTACATCTCAATAGAAATGACTCTCAGGGGTGACAACAATCCACTAAAATAATAATATAAAACAGTAATTACAAAAACAGGAGCAACTGTTATGAAAATTATTATTAAAAAATAAAGAATAAAAATGGAGTTATTAAGTATATTAATTGCAGCAACCACAATACAATAGCTCGGTCCTTCTTTTCATTAAACTAGACATACCCAATTCCAAGGAATTAAAAGACGCTTGCTCCTGGGGAGGAAAGCTATGGCAAATCTAGACAGCATCCTAAAAAGCAAGGTGACCAGATTTTCAGTAAAGAGGGACACCTTTGACTGGGGGTGGGGGCTTGATTAAAAATTTTATACGGAGCAACAAAAATTTTCATACAATTCATACTATTTTAATAAATCCTATGCACAATAAATAAAATATTATTTTAAAATACATTAAAAAATAAAAGAAAAAAACCCACTTACCAGTAGGCAGACACTCCAAGTCAATCCAGAATGATGTAGATGTTAATACAAAGAACTGAGCAAATTAAAATGGTTAGATAGTCCCAGGGAAATAGTTTTCAAAGAAAAAAGAAGAGCACCATTTTTCCCACACGAGCAGGCTCCAAACTCCATGCCCCTCCCCTCCGGAAAATCCAGGAAGTAACAGTTGCTTCCCTCTCTAGCCAGGTGTTTCCTGCAGCTCTATGGTAATGGTTCATTTTTTCTTATAAAAGTGTGTAAGGGCGGGGGGGTCCATTTTCTTGCTTTAAAGTTTTAATATCTTCAATGAAAGTATTGAGACAGAGAGAGAGGTTAGTTAGACAGGGTGTCTTTTGTCTTGCCCCGGTTAGGATTTCTTGCCCCGGTTAGGATTTCTTAAGCAAATCCACTGGGCTTTCAACATGAAGCCAGAAAAAAACGGGACTTTTTTAAAACGCAGAGGGACACGGGAAAAATTGTTATAAAGCGTGATTGTCACGCTGAAATTGGGTCGTCTGGTCACCTTAGCTAAGCTGTAGCACACAATTAATAGTTGAATGAATAAGTTTTAAAAAAGATAAAAGCTGCTAGGAGAATTGCATTCTGAAAGTTCAAAGACGTGACTGAAAATGAAGTGTTCTTAAAATACTACATTAAATAGTCTAACTTTGTAATTTTATCAGTACTGATGGTATCAATTCCAATCATGGATCGTGAGAGCTGCAGAATTATCATCACGAAACTTTGACCTTGATACAGCAAACTGTGGAACCAGGATCGTATTAGGAGGAGTTGAGAGTCCAGCTAATGAACAAAATGCTCATAACTACTCCTTCAGCCAAGCTGTCATCTGCTGATATTCTGCCACCTTTCAAATATTCAAAAGAAAATTTCCAGGGAGAACTATGAATAAAGTGTCCACTGCTCTCTCCATATTTAAAAAAAAAACATTTTTTTTATTTTTAAACAAACAAGTACAGACAAATATAAAACATAAAACCAAGAGCCGAGATGGCACAGTGGTTAAATGCAGCACTGCAGGCTACTTCAGCTGACTGCAGTTCTGCAGTTCGGCTGTTCAAATCTCACCGGCTCAGGGTTGACTCAGCCTTCCATCCTTCCGAGGTGGGTAAAATGAGGACCCGGATTGTTGTTGGGGGCAATATGCTGACTCTGTAAACCGCTTAGAGAGGGCTGAAAGCCCTATGAAGCGGTATATAAGTCTAACTGCTATTGCTATTGCTATCTTCCAGTTTCAACATAGTGTGTCGATTGGTTGCAAAACTTTTGTACACTCTCACCATAGTCTTCACTTACAATTTATATAGAATCTCATATTATCAATCTGAGATATATGTAGACAATTATTATCATTATTAAGCATTTATTTGACTGTAATTATCACTACTTCATTTTATGTGAGATATTCTAAATTTTGAGTAAATTTATATTATGGCATTTCATTACATCATCCTAAATCCATCCAGTAGTAACACATCTTTATAAAATTCTTTGTCTAACCATTGATAAGTCCCATGTTTTATAAAATTGTTTATTTTTAGTTACAAAACTTTTGTGCATCCTCTCCATAGTCCTCACTTAAAAATTATATAAAATCTCATATTATTGATCTAATATACTGTATACGTATACAATATTATCATTGTTAATCATTTATTTGACTATAACTATTATTACTTCATTTTATGCAAAATATTCTAACTCTAAATAAATTCAAATTAATTTTTATTGTAATATTTCATTACATCATCCTGTATCCATCCAATAGTAGTACAATCTTTTATCTCTTGCCATTTGTGGTATTTGTATTCTAATTGCTTTTTTAGTAAATCTTGTATGGACATCTTTTGGCAACTTATATTTCACTGCTTATCTTGTAAAGGCTCGAAACCCTCATCTGTTCCTTCCATCATCTTCCCTTTGGTTATCACCAATGCTTCTGCCAGCATTTCTATCATTACTTTTGCCAACTTTTCTCCCTTTTCTTCTTCTATATTCTGGAATCTGAGGTATAATTCTAGTCTGTTGATCTCCCATTCCAATATTCCACTCTTGTCTTTTTCAACCACAATCTGCTGTCAATATCTCCAATTTTCTTATCTCTTTGTTCATCTTTTTCTTCAGTTTTTTGAAATCTATCCTAATATTTCATCATCGTTTGGTGGATAGTCTCAATTTTTTCATCTATTTTTTTCTGTTCTTTGTCCAATATTCTCTATTCTCTTTTCTATGTTCGATGTTCTTACTTGTATTTTTTTAATTTCTTGCATAATCATGTGCAATGTCACTTCCTTTTCTTTTTCCTGCTGCAAAATCATCTGTATTGATCTTTTCCTTCAAATAGTAAACACTGCCACTATGTAGAATCCAACACTCTTTTCCAAACAAGTTAACTGTTCTCTTTCCAAGTTCAGTGCAATCTTTTTTCTTTCAACTCCAAGCTTTTCACTCTGATAGCACCCAGAGAAGTACCTATATAAACATCGGTGCTCTTCCCACTATCACTTTCAATAAACAAGCTCAGAGTCCTTGAAATGTAACACCATCTCTTACTTTGTACAAGATTTTCAAATGCTCAAACAAAGAGAAGAAAAACAATATTTCCAAGCCTCCAAGCCTCTAAGTGGCAGTGTTACTTCTTTTCATCTACTTTCACTTCACTCTTTATATTCCAGGAAAGAAAAAAATTAACAAGAAAATATTATAGAGCGTTGAAAAGAGAAAAAGAATGAGTCTTTAAAAAAAAGAATAAAATCAGTCCAGTTTAAAAAATAAGGCGTTTGTAGAAATTCCAGCAGTAATAGGATTAAAGAAAAATAACACACTAAGTTTGACTCAGGCTTAATCTTGCCGCTTAACCTCTTCTGTCTTCAATTTTAACTTTACTTTTAATCTTTTGGGGTGTTCTCTCATCTAATAATAAAAATTATCTCACCAATTCGACACACTTTCTCTCCTGCTTGTCTTTCACTTCTGAAGCTGTCCCAACTTTCAGCAGCTTTAATGGCTGCTTCTTTGTCGCCGGAAAAAAGGGCTTCTCCTGAATCTACCAGGGACTTTGTGACATCCCTGGGATCAGCAGGATGTGCCTTCTCTATCACTGTCTCTATGGGACGGTTTAGGTCCAAAAGGACCATCCAGCGACAGAGATATCAATGACATTCTTGGAGCTTCAAGATTGCACGTTGTACCATCACAACGTCATTTTCTGAGAAAATGTGTGATGCACTGTAGCCCAGTACATCTGATCTAGCTTTTTTTTTTTAAGTACATAAATGGTACATATAGACACTGATTGAAACTGTGGCAGCTTTTATTTAAAGAGGAAAATAATAGCAGATAATCTGGCAGCATTTAAACTGGGTCTGGGTTTCTTCTTGGGTTGGTTTGTTATCATTATAAGCATAATAATTCTTTGAAGCTTTAGGCTCCATTTTTATTAAATGAAGATGCTGTGAGGTCAATGTGCCTTATGGAGATGAATGAGATGAGATAAAATTAGCTAGTTTTAAAATCAGGCTAATTCCAATCTCCTGGTTTTGGGATGGTTCTCATGAAGATGCTAAATGGATGTCTACGAAGATACTCAGTCATTCAAGTCATGGTTGTCCCAAAGGTGCTTTTTTTCAAGAGGCAACTGTACTTTCTGGTTTTTCTTTGAAGACTTTTTTACTTCTCATCCAAGAAACTTCTTCAGCTCTGACTGGATGGTGTCTTCATGGAATATAAATCCTTGCAGAACTGCTGTCTGCAAGGAGTATAAATCCTTCCATTCCCCACCATCCAGTCAGAACTGAAGAAGCTTCTTGGATGAGAAGTGAAATGTCTTCAAAGAAAAACCAGGAAGTCCATTCCCTCTTGAAAAAAACACCTTTGGGATGCTAAATGGATATTAAGGTCTGAAGGTTTACATCTCTTTACTTGCTTCTTTTTACTGCCTTTTTGCAAAGCAGTGAAAAGAAGTGGTTGAAGCCTTTCATAGATTCTGGAAAATATAAGGCTTCCATTTATTAGGTTTAGGTTTATTGGATTTATATGCTGCCCTTCTCCCAAGGACTCAGGGTAGTGTACAACATAAAAGAAAACACATATTACAAAAATTAAAAGGGACATTAAATAAAGTATCCAAAAAACCCTAATTGATATTTATTCTCATGGCTTTGAGTTCTATAGTGCACACTTCCTGTACTTATTTCAGACCCAATGAAAGTTGCAACCATTACTTTTATTGCTATCATTTTAATTGGAAGAGGAAAGTATTGGAGCACCTGGACCAAGATAAGCATGATGTTGTGCTTAATTCAGAATAACCTAGAAGTTCCAATCCAGGGAACTGAATGTTGAACTTTGGCAGACCATTACTTGCTTGTATGGAACTAATTTTCATTAGTTATGTTTAAATATATTCAGTCATTTTACTCACTTAAGTTTATATACAACTCCATAGACCTTGAAAACTTCCAAGGCCCACAGGGAGCATTGAATAAATAAGCAATGACATTAATAATAAGTCCATAATGGAAATTTAGTTCTCAGCAATATCTGTCTGTCTAATGTTTAAATGTATACCTTGATTAATTTTGGAGAGATATGAAATTTCCTATTGTTTTCACAATTGTCTGTAATCACACCACACATCATTGCCTCTTATCATATTAGACATTTGCTTAATAGTGGCAGCAGATTGTGATTATCATTATTCTTGCTACAAAGTGACTATCTCAGTTGATTAACATCATGTATCAGTATGCAGATGCATTATAGGATAACAGCATAGGCCTGATAAATGCCATCCATTGTTCAAACAGAAGTTTAGATAAGAAGCAGTTGATTTATCTTGATTACTATTTTCTGCACCTGGTCTCCAACTTGTGTGTGTGTGTGTGTGTGTGTGTGTGTGTGTGTGTGTGTGTGTGTATGTATGTATGTATGTATGTATGTATGTATGTATGTATGTATGTATATATATATAGGCTAAGAAGTCTGCCTAGTATGTAATATAGCCCAGGTTCAAATCCCAGTAAGGGTATGGCTAGCTGATGAGAGCTAAATAGCTTGAAATACTAGTCTCCCTTTATTTATTTATCAGCATAAATACAACAACAACAACAAAAATGTAACAAAAAGGCCCAATACCATCTATACCATCTTTACCATCTATCACGCAAGAAGAGAGAAGACAAAATCTTTCTCCCTCTTTATATTTCTGCGAACCCACCGGACTGGACTTTATGCGAACCCATCTGCAGACTTTACCCGAACTTGCACATTTTTTACATCTTTTAATACTTGCGCAATTATTCTTGTATGGGGAGTGCATGTGGTACGTATGTATTTGATTGAATGAGCCCACACTTTTTAACTTTGTAATCTGTTTAATTCCTTTTTATATTATATTGCTGTATTTTAAATTTTTGTAGGGGTGTAGTGAGCGAGTGTTTGGGTGTGTAAGCGAGATTGGGATGGGAACCAGGTTCCCCCACACTGAGTGCTTCGCAGAGGTGTTGGGGGGATCTGGGCCTACTCCAATATCAGGATGACTGATTCGAAGGGCCTGTCGGGAAATGCGGGGGCTATGGGGGTGGGTGGAGGGACTACAGACATGGGAGTGGGCCGGAGCATTACGGTCTTAACAGGGAGGGGCAGATATGGCGGGGACTTTAGGGCTGGCCATTACCGGGGAAGGAGGGTTCGCTACATCTCAGAGATCCCTCCTTCCGGCCCTATGAGTCCCACTCCAAGGCCAGATGGCGTGAGTAATCAGGACCCTGGTCTCAGGCTGCTGTCGCTAAATGCCAGGTCTGTAGTTCACAAGGCTCCCCTCATCCAGGACCTAATTTTAGACGAGAGGGCAGACCTGGCATTACTGAAACCTGGCTGGGCCCGGAGGGAGGAGTCCCCCTCACTGAAATGTGCCCAGAGGGTTTTCAGGTGCTTCATCAGCCGCGACCCCAGGGAAGGGGTGGAGGTGTGGCTATTGTTATCCGAGAGTCGCTAGTACCTCGTAGGATCTCTGCTCCGGAGCTTGTCGGGTGTGAGTCCTTGCTGGTGAAGTTGGACCTCAAGGGTCAAGTGGGCTTGCTGTTAACGTACCTGCCTCCCAACAGCATTGCAGCAGCCCTCCCCTCGCTCCTCGAGTCAGTAGCCGAGCTGGCAATTGAGTTCCCCAGGGTTATGGTTCTGGGGGATTTCAATTTGCCTTCGCTCGGTGAACACTCTGATGGAGCGCAGGAGTTCATGGCTTCCATGACAGCCATGGGCTTGACCCAAGTAATTCGGGGCCCAACTCACTCAGCGGGTCACACGCTCGACCTTGTATTCCTCTCGGAGCAGTGGAGTTGTGATCTTGGTTTGAGGGGTAGTGAGACCTTACCCCTGTCATGGTCAGACCACTACCTACTGAGGCTTGACTTTCGGAGACCAAACTCCCACTGTAGGGAGGAGGAACCGATTAGGTGGTTCCACCCCAGGCGACTTATGGACCCTTGGGCTTTCAGACGGAGCTTGGGGTTCTTCCTGATACCCTCGCCCGCAGTCCGGTGGAGACTCTGGTTGCTGCTTGGAATTCAGCAGCGGCAGGGGCTCTTAACCGGATTGCGCCTTTACGGCCGATCTGAGGCAGTGGATCCAGGAGGGCCCCTTGGTTTACTGAGGAACTCCGGGAGATGAAGCACCGAAAGAGATGCCTAGAGCAACGATGGAGATCCAGTAAGTCCGAGTCAGACCGAGCACTTTTAACATCCAGCATCAGAGTCTACCTCCGGGCAATTAGGACGACTAAAAGAACACACATTGCCTCTCTGATTGCTTCCGCTGAGTCGCGCCCAGCCACCTTGTTCAGGATAACCCGTTCCCTCCTAAATAAGAGGGATACGAGCGATCCTTTGCAAGGCAGAGCTGAGGATTATGTCCAATTCCTCGCGGATAAAGTTGCTCGGCTTCGGATGGACCTGGACTCCAATTGCGCAGAGCCAGCTGAGGCACCAGGGGAGAATCTGGCAGGACATCACTGGATTGAATTTCAAGCTGTTACCCCTGAGGACGTGGACAAGGCCATGGGAGCCGCAAGTGCCTCCACGTGTGTACTGGACCCGTGCCCCTCCTGGCTGGTTGCTAACAGCAGGGAGGTGACACGGGGCTGGATCCAGGCGGTTGTTACCGCCTCCCTTCGGGAGGGGTTCTTTCCCCCCGCTCTAAAGGCGGCGGTGGTGAGACCCCTTCTGAAGAAGCCATCTTTGGATCCAGCCGTTTTAAACAACTATCGTCCAGTCTCCAACCTCCCCTTTGTGGGGAAGGTTGTTGAGAAGGTGGTAGCCTTTCAGCTCCGGCGGTCCTTGGAGGAAACCGATTATCTAGATCCCTTCCAGTCAGGATTTAGGCCGGGCTATAGCACGGAAACCGCTTTGGTCGCATTGATCGATGACCTCTGGAGAGCCAGGGATGGAGGTTATGCCTCCGTCCTAGTGCTCCTTGACCTCTCAGCGGCTTTCGATACCATCGACCATGGTATCCTTCTGCGACGACTGCAGGATGTGGGGGTGGGAGGCACTGTCCTACGGTGGTTCTCCTCTTACCTCTCGGACAGGTCGCTGTCGGTGTTGGTCGGAGGGCAGAGATCGACCCCTAGGCCCCTGAATTATGGGGTGCCGCAGGGTTCGGTCCTGTCCCCCCTCCTGTTTAATATCTACATGAAGCCGCTGGGTGAGATCATTCGACGGCACGGGATAAAATACCATCAGTACGCGGACGATATGCAGCTGTATCTGTCCGCCCCGTGCCAACTCAGTGAAGCGGTTGACGTAATGTGCCAGGGCCTCGAGGCTGTTAGGGACTGGATGGGGGTTAACAAGCTTGTACTCAATCCAGATAAGACCGAGTGGCTGGTGTGTTTCCCTCCTACTAATTGGCCAAGTGTTCCATCTCTCAGGCTGGGGGGTCAAACAGTACGCCCCTCAGACAGGGTTCGCAATTTGGGAGTCCTCCTGGACCCACAGCTGACTTTTGAACACCATTTGTCGGCTGTGACCAGGGGGGCATTTGCCCAGGTTCGCCTGGTGCACCAGTTGCGTCCCTACCTGAACCGGGAGGCCCTCACAACAGTCACTCGCGCCCTTGTGACCTCTAGACTGGACTACTGCAATGTGCTCTACATGGGGCAGCCCTTGAAGAGCATTCGGCGACTTCAGCTTGTCCAGAATGCAGCCGCGCGAGCGATCGTGGGTGCACCTCGGTTCACCCACGTAACACCTATCCTCCGCGAGCTGCACTGGCTGCCTATTGGTCTCCGGATACGCTTCAAGGCGCTAGTCGTCACTTATAAAGCCCTTCATGGTATTGGACCTGGGTACTTGAGAGACCGCCTGCTGCCAATTACCTCCACTAGACCGATTAGATCCCACAGATTAGGCCTCCTCTGAATTCCATCCGCCGGCCAGTGTCGACTGGCGACTACCCGGAGGAGAGCCTTCTCTGTGGCTGCTCCGACCCTCTGGAACGAACTCCCCGTGGAGATTCGAACCCTCACCACCCTCCAGGCCTTCCGCAAAGCCCTTAAAACCTGGCTGTTCAGACAGGCCTGGGGCTGAAGAACTATTGCCCCCGTCTCGAATTGGTATGACTGTTGTGCATAAGCATGACATACTTAAGGAATAGGAATGGCAAATAAATTGAATATTTAAGAAGTCTTCAACTGTGTCTTTATTGCAAGGCAGTTCTACTTTCGAATACATGACATACACCTTTTTCAAAAATTACCCTCTTCTTAAAAACTTCCAGAAAGGGAGATTCCTTTAATCGGTATAATGAAACTACTCCACTGTTACTCAGATGTTATTGTAATGAAGTTTTTTCCTTATATTTAAACAAACTTTCAGTAAGCTGCAGTGTATAGCAATAACAATAGCACTTAGACTTATATACTGCTTCACAGTGCTTTTACAACCCTCTCTAAGTGGTTTACATAGTTATCATATTGCCCCTAACAATCTGGGTCCTCATTTTACCCACCTTGGAAGGATGGAAGGCTGAGTCAATCTTGAGCCTGGTGAGAAGTGAATTGCTAAACTGCTGGCAGCGGGTGATTAACAGAAGTAGCTTGCAGTTCTGCAGTCTAACCATTGTGCCACCATGGCTCTTATCTATACCTAGGATATCTAGTTCTAGCTTCTGTGCCACAGAAAATAATTCTTGTCCTTCTTCCCTGTGCTTTCCCTTTAGGGCTCTGAACAGGGCCATCTTATTTTTCCTAAGTTTTTTCTTCTTCTTCAGTTAAAGCTTCTCAAGTTTCTTCAGTCTATTCTCATACATCATAGTCTCAAGTTCTTCAGCATCTCTGCTCTTTCCTCTGAATTTTCTCTGACCAGTCAATAACCGGCTGCCCAAAGTTACTTCAATAGTGCAATGGGCAGAATATAAATTTTAGAATGAATGAATAAGGTGACCAGATTTTCAGATTGGTAAAGAGGGACACCATTGACGGGGGGGGGGGGGGGGGCTTGATTAAAAAAATTATATTTTGTCAAAAGATCACCCCAGGACACTGAAACCAGCATAAATACAAATCTGTTGCCAAACAAAATTTTGATCACGTGACCATGAGGATGCTGCAAGTGTGAAAAATGGTAGCAATGGTCACTAAGTGTGAAAAATGATCATCAGTCACTTTTTTCAATGCCATTGTAACTTTGGTCACTAAATGTTTTCCCCCTCCTCGAGACACCTCACTTCTTCCTTCATTCCTCTTGCTTATCTACCTTCACCTTATCCGTCTTCTGCTCTTTCCCTCTCTTCCTTCCTTCCTCCTTCCATACTTTCAGCTTCATTTCTTTTGCCTATCTACCTTCTCTGTCTTTCTGCTCTTTCCATTTCTCTCTTCCTCTTCGCTTCTGTTCCTTCCTCCTTCCCTCCTTTCCTATTTCTTCCTTCTTCCTTCCTTCTGCCTATCTACCTTCACCTTCTCTGTCTTTCTGCTCTTTCCCTGTCTTCCCCTTTCCTCCCTCCCTCCCTTCTTTCCTTTCTAGTTCCATCTTTTCTTATTTCCTCTCTCCCTCCCTTTTTCTTTTTTCCTTCATCCCTCCTTCCTCTTGCCTATCAACTTCATCCTCTTTGTCTTTCTACTCTTTCCCTCTCTTCCCTCTTTACCCCTTTTATTCCTACCTCCTTCCCTCTTTTCTCCCTCCCTTCTTCTTTTTCTTCCTTTCTTCTTCCATCTTCCTCCTTCTCCTTCCATTCTTTCTCCTTCCATCCATCTTTTCTCCTTCCATCTTCTCCCCCCTCCCTTCTTCTTTTCCTTCCCCCCTCCCTCCTTCCTTCCTCTCCTTCCCTTTTTCGCACACAGGAAGGGGAGGGGGGCTTTCTAGTCGCTTTCACAGCATAATTTCTTTATCTAACTTTTAAAAAACAGTGTGCAAATCAAACTTGAGATTTTCGTAACCTGCGAAGCACCAAGTTATTATCTTCTGTTGTTGTTACAAATTCACAGCTACTCCATTCTTTCCGATAGGGAACTGCATTTCCCAAGATGCCTCAGGTCCTCAAAGCGCTGAACACGGTTTTGCAATTGACTCCAGCGAGGCCCGGTAGCCGCCACCGGGGGTGGCTGTCAGGGCGCTGATGGCGGAGCGGACGCGCTCAGTTTGTTACTGCTTCCAGCAATCGAGACGGACAAGGGAAGCAGCAGTGGCGGACGGCGGCAGCGACTGTAACGACTGCTCGGGCGAGGTGCGGAGGAAGAACGGAAGGTCCCTCCCGCCTGCGACGACGGCTCCAGCCATGGACGAGCAGGCTGGCCCCGGCGTCTTCTTCAACAACAACAACAACACGCTGCTCTTGCCGCCACGTCCTGGTGGGAAGCAACCACGCCTCGCAGACTCACTTCCCACCGCAGCACAGGCGCCGCACAGGCATGGTTGCTTCCCACCCGGAGGTGGCAGCAAGAGTAGCGCGTTGTTGTTGTTGTGGCCAGCCTGCTCGTCCATGGCTGGAGCCGTCGTCGCGGGCGGGAGGGACCTTCCGTTCTTCCTCTGCACCTCACCCAAGCGGTCGTTACAGTTGCTGCCGACGTCAGACGTCCGCCACCGCCGCTTCCCTCATCCGTCTCGATTGCTGGAAGCAGTAACAAACTGGGCGCATCCGCTCTGCCATCAGCGCCCTGACAGCCACCCCGGGGAGGCGGAGGTAAAGAAGGCGGCGGCGGGGGGGACCTGCAGCTCGCTTCCCACCACAGCAGAGGCGCCGCCAGCGGGCTTGCTTTGCTGAACACGGGGGCGATTGACACTAGTTTGAGCGGCCGTGGCCGGCACAAACTACCGTCAGTCACTCCGTGCTCGTCAAAACAAGTCTGCTAAAAGGGCCACAGTTCCCCATTCCTGTTATAAAAATGCATCAAGGAGCGAGACCACATGGAGGTACTGCTCAGCACATGCTCAGCCCCGCTAGCTAGTCCCAGCAAGTAACATTAGGCAAAGGGGCAGAATAGCCCAACTTTATCTTGCTTCTTTGAGAACTCTTCTGTCCCGAAGAACAGGAGAAAAGAGTCTGGAATTTAGCCCGGCCACCATCCTTCTGCATTACAGGAAAGCGATAATAACACACTGAGCATTAATCTCGTGGAGCCTCCAGAGAACACCAGGGCTACGGAAGGAGGCAAAAGACGCTCCGAAGCAAATCGCCTTTCTCCTCTCGGCACTCACCATTGCTGCGCTCAATATTAATCTATAAGCCAGGCTGAAAGCAGTTGTAAATGTTGGAATCCATACTAAACTGCCCGAGAAATCTCAAGATGCCTGCAAACTAGCCCGCTACCGCACAAGAGCACTCAACCAACTGCCGCCGTTTTGAATGGGACACGCCGAATAGGCTGCCGGAAAACGACGTCCGTCCAGAGACTTCGATGTTTGCAGAACTACATCTCCCAGCATGCAGTGGGAGGTCCTCGCGTTGTCCATTTTAAAATTACATTTCCAAGGGGCTTGGGAGCAGAAGATGGTAAAATTGATTTAAATCTGATGCAGACAGTTCAGAAAGTGGTAGTCCTTCTCAGGGCGGCCCGCCCAACTCCGCAAAGGGGGAGAAGGAGAGGAGGGCCGTCTCCTGCCCCCAGCTGCCCTACTGTGGAGGGACCAAGGCTAGTGGAGGAGGCGGGGCGGGAGGGAAGCCAGCCCGTGGCGGCTATTGCCAGCCCGCGGCCTCCTTAGAGAGGTCCGTCTCCACGTCCACATGTGGAATTCGCTTCGCCTGGGCAGCCGGGAGGTGGAGCTGGCGGCTATGCACTGGGCCGGGCGGCAGAACCGGGAGGGGGCGGCAGGGGTTGCCAGCATCGCAGCGCGAGTCACTCGGTGCACCCCGCTGCGACTGGCAGGGACGGCGATGAAAGCTCGGGCTCCGCTCCTCCGTCTGGGGCTGCGGCTAATGGGGGCAGCTAAGCGCTTTCCTCAAAAACGGCACTTCCCACGACCTCCCATCCCTCCCCGCAACTCCCCAGATTTTGGAAGCTGGGTGTGCGTGGAAGGCGGGTGTGCCGGGGGGGGGAGGAAGGAAAATGCAGACACCGGCAGCGGAGAAACAACAGGGACGATCTTCTTTCCCTCTCTCAGGTTGCCCGGTCCCCCCACACCAGTTCCTCTCATGAGTAGCTCGCAAGGGAAGGCCTTCCCTTCCCTTGCTAAAGGCCACTGCCGCCCACCCGAAGCCGCAAAGCCTCCCGATTCCCACCGGCACTGCCGGAGTTACTCACCAGGGCAGTGCAGCAAAAGCAAATGGCAAAGGTGAAATGAAATGGAGACTCATGAGAGTCGCGACTCCCGCGGCGTGCTTAAGCGGACTCCAGCCAATCAGTGAGCTGGCTGGGATGGAAAATTTTAAGCACGCCGCATGCGTGCTTAAAGTTTTCCATCCCAGCCAGCTCACTGATTGGCTGGAGTCCAGGCCAATCAGTGAGCGGCAGGCTGGGCTGGCTTAGATTTTTAGTGTAGATAGAATAGATGGGGGAACAGAACGAGCGAGCTAGCGGCAGCTGATGATGGGCGGGGGAGCCAGTGAGCACCAATATAAAGCGGGGGGTTTTGAGAACGGCCCGGGACGTGGGAAAAATTATGAAAACGCGTGCCTGTCCCGCCAGATGCGGGACGTCTGGTCACCCTATGAATGAATGAAAATGAATGAGTGAGTGAGTGAACGAACAAATGGTTTTTCTCAAATGGTGGTTACTCTAATTTGTACTTATTGTTTTAGATGTGATTTTATCAGTGCTGAGTAGAGGGGAATAAATGAATTGATGTGCCATAGATATGATCCCTTGTCTGATCCAGCCCAGAGTGGAATACTGTATGTCACCAACCTCTTTTCAGCTGTGGGTGCAGATCTTGTTTAGTATGTTTCCTGGCGGAATGCAAACAGGAGGTCACCTACTGCAACAGTGATATTGGATGTTATTTTCTGAAAGACATCCCAGGGAAGACAAATAGTAGAAATCCGCCCTTCCACCTTTGCCCTTGCAGCTTTTTTGGCTGAGTCACATTTATGACAGCACATTGCAGAGAATCACAACCCAACCTTAGTGAAGATCCATTTTTTATTCCAATCGCATCTAGGACGGAAACGTTCACATCCTGAGATGAATAGTAACAAGAGTTTTGATATGTTTTTGCTGTCTACCTTTCTGTGTTCTGTCTGGCTTCTTGGCTTCTATCCAAGAAATCAATCATTTGAGATTTCTCACAATATTTTTTTTTAATTTGGTTGTTAACTGTTAAATATATGTAATATCCCCTTGGCAATTTGGGAAACAGTAGCTCCCATTTTTTTCCTTGCAGTTGAACTCTCTCCTTGAGAAAGTATCAAAACATATCTGGCTCTTTGTTGCATTTCTGCAGAGAACACATAAATCCTACATTTAATGGGTCCCAGTGTAGCAGATTTTAGATAGACCCTGATTTAATGAACTAATTCTGTAAACACAACAGAGTGTGCCCATTCAGATGAGGTTTCACTATACATGACAGTATTTATGTCAGATGTTAATTATGCAAATAGTGTCAATTGCCAAAAACTATATACACTCTGATTTAGCAGACATTCATATTTAAAGCAGAAATCTGTCACAGATTTCATTATATTATCTTCATATAATTGTAATGTTATATCAGGAATTAAGTTGGTCCAAACTAATATTAATTATTTTGGTCACTACAGGTAGTAGTCTATTGACTTACAATAGTTCATTTAGTGACTGCTCAATGTTATAACAGCACTAAAAAGTGACTTATGACCATTTTTCACACTTACAACTGTTGCAGCATCCCCAGATGATCAAAATTCAGATACTTGGCAACTGATTCATATTTATGACCTTTGCTGTTTTCTGGGGTCATGTGTGACCTTCTTACAAACAAAACGAGGAAGGCAGATTCAGTTAACAACCTTGATACTAACTTAACAACTGCAGTGATTCACTTAACTGTGGCAAGAAAGATCGTAAAATGGGGCAAAATTCACTTAATCAATGTCTTGCTTAGCAACAGAAATGTTGTGTTCAATTGTGATCGTAAGTCGAGGACCACCTGTTTTCTCATTTTCTCTGCTTTCAGTGAATTTAAATGAAACATTCACATTCGGCCATAATGGTCTCCATTGCAGGTATTCAAGCCAGCATAAGTAGGGTTGTCATGGATTTTTTTCCTCCTTAAACTATTTCATGAAATATATTTTTGATGGACTGTGTGATGGAATTGCTGTTGGAGGACCTCAGTGTCACAAAATGAGTGACATAATATGGATCAGCAGTGAAGAGGCTTGATGTGAACATCTACCTTAATATCCATATGTTGGGTTTATTCCAATGAACACAGCATTATTTATATTCATCTCATTTCCAATAAAGTATTTCAGTGGACAGCTGGTCATGTACAAGCTTGCAGATTCTTATTTTTTCTACACCCTTTACCCTTTGCTACAAGAAATTGTGCTTATTCCCAAATAGATGTGCTTAACATCAGAACAAGGGAAGCCCAAGTCTAATTTTATTCTGCTAATCAGAATAATTACACTGTGAGCACTGTAATTTGAATGAATTTAAAATACAAAATTGCACATACTCCCAATTTTTCTTTTTTCCCCAATGTAAGATTGACAACCTTCCCTGGAGATTACAACCTTGAATTTGTAGGCGGATTTAATGACTTCAATAACTCTGAGAGCTATACTACACTTACAGGAGTATGAGCTCCCAGTAGGGTTACCATTGCTGATCAGGTCAAAAAGAGAGAGTGAAAGAAAGAAAGACAGGATATTAAATCAATATAAGGAACATATTCTGCATATTTATCTATACAAAAAAGGTGAGAAGGGATGAAAATAGGCAAGCCCCCCTGTATAATCAGAAATAGAGGGAAATTTCTAAATTTTCAAAGAGGAAAAGATCAAAGTGGATACATTAAAAAAAACTCTTTATGATGTGGGAGAAAACAATGGGAAACTTATATAAGTTCATGAAGGATAAGGATTTTTCTGTGACACCCACTGTCAAAAGGAAATGATTTTCGGGTGGTAAATGTACAGCTATGAAAGCTGTATATTGACAAAGAGTGAGAGAAAGAAGACAGATGATTTTGAATTATAGCATAGATCTGGAGTCTGTTGCTAAGAATAATTGCAAGGAGAGCCATTCCATTGATCTTGGACCAAATATTGATTGAATATTCCCATGAGGTACTGATTAGGAAGCAAAAACTCATACTTTGGACAGTTGATGCAAACAGATGGTGAAAAGAAAATATATTATGGCAATGTTGTATTGACGTTGTTGAGGGAAGGAGAAGGGGAAAACAACGACTAAGATGGATAGATAGGATTAAAGGAATAGCATATCTATGAAGAATTACAAACTGGGGAATGTTGAAATGGCGATCACTTATCCACACATGGTCTGACTAAATTAGACAATCTGTGTGTGCTCATTTATTCGGAATGTAGAAACAGTTGTAAAACACAGAATGGGGGAGTGTAGGTGGGAGGGAGTGTTAATTGTGTGTGTAAGACATGTGTAATAAAGTGTAATAAAACCATTAAACTCAGTTGAGATTATCAAGATGCAGCTTGGAGGTTAATCCAGTATGACTAATGAGTGGGGATTTGGGCTGGAGATTTTCTAATCCTATCAAACCATATCAAACTGACTCTACATTTCAGGTTGAAAACTAGAGTAAAGAATAACTTTTTAATGAATATTTTTTAAACATATCCTAGGTTAAAGTAATTAGGATTTTGTAGTTTGGATTGAATTCCAGCAGGGACGTGCAGTCAGGGGAGGCAGGGGAGGCAGGGCCTCACCACTGTCATCATGAAAAGAAAAAATAAATAAAAGGAAAAAGGCTGAGGTAGTTGCTGCCAGAGTCACAGTCGATGACTCTGCTTAGTGCTTAACTGTTTAAAAAAGCCTCTAAAAAAGTGCCCTCTGCAGGAGGAGGCGAGAGAACCATGTGCCTCCTTTAGTCTATCTTTATGATCACTTGAGCAGAGTTAAGCAAGAGTTAAAAGGTGAAAAATTCCTTATGTAGATGAGGCACGTGGTTCTCTCGCCTCCTCCTGTAGAGGGCGGTTTTTTTTAGAGGCTTTTTTTTAAACAGTTAAGCAGAGTCATCCATTGGAGATTCTGGCAGCAGCTAATCCAGGCTTACTTCAGCAGCTCTTGCTTTTTTCTTTTTACATTTTCATCATTGCAGACAAGAGGAGAGTTGAAATCCTCTGTGAAACAGCTGGAAAAGGTATGTGGGTCGGAGGGAGGGGGGAGGAATTCAAAATTGTTGTAATTTGTAAGTAATTGTAATTTGTATTATTATAAGTAGTGTGTGTGTGTGTGTGTGTGTGTGTTTGTGTGTGTGTGTGTGTGTGTGTGTGTGTGTGTGTGTTTTACCCGCCTCTGCTGGCGTGTGGGTTGGCTCTTTGTTTTTTATTTTTTAAAGCCATGCTGCCACACCTCGCTATAGAGCAGGATGCATCCCGCTCTATGGTGGAAAGCCGCACCAGGACTTTAAAGCCATGCCGCCACGCCACGCCATAGAGCGGGATGCATCCCACTCTAAGGCGGAAAGCCACGCTGGGACTTTAAAGCCATGCTGCCGAGAAGAAGGCGGGGCTTAGCAGTGGGAAGATGGACTTTCAGGCATCTCCTGAATGACCATCTATACCGGAGTCTTTTCTGGAGGATTCGTTTGAATCTAAGCTGTCCCGTAGAGACAGTGATGTGGGGGGAACTCCAGTGGTCCCAGAGATGTTCGCAAAATCTCTGGGAACCTAAGGAAAGCCTTCCTAATCCAGTGACTTCCGGATCGGCTCTATGCCGACTGCAACTGCGATAGCCCAGACAGAGAGCTGGATATGGACATGTCGTTTGATGTGAGTTTTAAATCCTTTTTTCTTGTTGGAAAGAGAACACTCTAAATTTGGAAACTTAGTTTAAAATAAGGCTGATAAGTGAGAAAAGCGGCGGCGATAAATGTTTGCCATTTGGAAGTTTATTTTTCTGTTCCTTTTTTTTAATCCCTGGAAGCCGGGCTGGACTTTCCTGTAATTTGAATCGGCTTTTTGCGTTCCTTCTCTTTGTTGTCGATACTTTTAACTTTGAATCGAATGGGGCACTAAATCTCAAACCTAAAGTGCTTTGAAGATCTGGGGTTTTTTTTTGTTTGTTTTTCTTCGTTGCCTTTTAGCCCTTTTGATGGTTTTTTTTTTAAACAATTAGTAATTAACAAACGCCACGATGGACTAAAACAAGCTGTAAACTACAAACTACAAGCCAACACTGCCATCTTGTGGACTCGAACTTTGTTATTAAAATCCCCCCTGTAATGCATTTGATTTACGTGTTTATGCAGCTGGGAACCTGTGAGATAAAACAGCAAAGCTGAGCGTGACCTTGAAGAGACTCTTATCTTAGGGGGGGGGGGGAAAGAGTCCGGAAAAAATCATTTGTTTTAGCTTGTTGGCATCCTTTCATCTCCCAACACTATTCTCATATTACCGGCTGTGGAGACATCGACATTGAATTTTTCTTTTTTGAGCATCACCATCGACCTTTTGATCTTTTACATTTTTTTTTTCTTTTCTGTTTTGATTATTCTTTTTAACCTTTGGATCACCTCTTGACTATTTACATTTTTTCTGCTTCTTTCTTTTCTCACTTGTAACTGAAACACCCCTTCTCCCCTTTTTGGAGGGGGGGTGTCTTCCTTTTCTTTTTTACTATTTCATATTCTCTTATTTATATATATATATAATTTATTGCATTCTTACTGCATTTCATCTTTGAAACAAAAAAAAGTTTCCTTTTCTTTCCTTCCTTCTCTCTCCCTTCTCTCTTTTCCTTCCCTTTCTCTTTTCCCCCTTTTCTTATCTCCCCCCCCTTTCCTCTGTGTACTTTACATACTTAATCCACCATACCTATAACCCTCCACCCTCTAATACTAATTGGCTATGAGTAGAAAAGCAGCTGCCTCTGGCTTTACATCAACCCCTGCCCCCTCACCTGCGGGAGGCCAGAGGACAACACAGACGATGTCCCATCAGGAAAAAGAGAAGGAAGCCAACTTTGAAACACTTATACAAATGATGCAGAAAATGCAAGCAGGAAACGATACCCTTGTAAAAAAAATGGAGGCAATGGAACAACAAAACCAAAGCATAGTGCAAAAAGTTGATAATATGGAAGGAAAAGTAGAAAGTATACACAACTGGATGCTGAAATACGAAACTAGGATTCAAAAAATTGAAAATAAGATTCAAGAAGGAGAGAAGAAAACTGAAAAGCTAGAGATCAGACTAAGCGATGTAGAAAGAGAGAGCAGTGGAATATTAAGATGGGAGATGGACAGGTCTGAATTTTTTTTAAGATTTCAAAACATAGAAGAAGAAAAAGGAGAGGACTTAGTTCAGATAATTTCAAATATTTTGATAGATGTTCTGGGGATGTCCCAGGACCAAATAAAAGAAACAATTGATGAGACTTTTAGAGTATACACAAGATATGCAATGAGAAATGCTCTTCCAAGGGAAGTGCATGTAAGATTTACTAAGAAAACAATTAAATCACAAATCTTACAGAAAATGAGAGATAGAAAATTAGAATATAAAGGTAAGGAGATTGTAGTACTCAAACAAATCCCAAGAGAGGTGAGAGAGAGGAGAAGAGAATATCAATTTCTGACCAAAGTATTGGTAAAAAAAGGTGTTAACTACAGATGGCTCATACCGGAAGGTTTATTATGTACTTGGCAAGGACAAAGACACAGGATAGATACAACTGAGAAGGCAGAAGCTTTCTACGAAGAATACTTTAGAGAAATGGCGGAGAAAGCTGGGAAAGACGATGCAGTGATACAAATACTGGAACCACCTGTAACCACGACCGAAAAAATAGAAGGAGCAGTAGGTGGAAGTGAGAAAGAAGGGGAGACAGGGAATGGGAGCCGCAAAGAAAAACGAGAACCTAGATCCACTAGAGCGATAAACCCTGTATATAAAGCATAAACATGGAAGAAAGAAAAATGATTACAATTAACATTAATGGACTCAATTCGGTAACTAAAAGGAAGAAAGTATTCCATAAATTAGAGAAATTACAACTTGACATAATCTGTCTACAAGAAGTACATATTCAAAAGAAATATGAACATTTACTAACTCAACCAAAGCTTGGAAAAATGTTTTCATCATTGGCAAATTGTAAGAAAAGAGGAGTGGTCTTCTATATTAAAGGCAACATCCCAACAAAAGTAGTATATGCAGAGGAAGAGGGAAGAATTTTGATGGTGGAAATTATGGATACCAAAAAGACACTCCTAATTGGAATCTACGCCCCCAATGAAAAACAAGATGAATTCTACAAAAAACTACACAAAAAAGTTTTGGAACTAGGCTATGCTGATATTTGTATGATGGGAGACTTTAATGGCATTGTGAATCAAAATATGGACTATAAAACACATAAAACAAAAAAATTAAACAGGAAGCCTCTGCCGAAATCTTTTTTTAGGATGACAGATGAACTAAATTTAAAAGATATATGGAGAGAAAGAAACACTAAAAAAGAACAATATACCTTCTACTCAAATAGACATTCTTCATTCTCTAGAATAGATATGATATGGGTCTCAGCGGAGTTGAGCTCCAACATAAAAGAAATTGAGATTGAAGCACGTACCTGGGCGGACCACAATCCAATTTTAATTAAATGGAAAGGCCAAAGGGCAAGATCTAGATGGACACTAAATAACACTATATTGAAAGAAAAAGAGTTTGTACAAAAAATGGAAAAAGAGCTAATCCTTTTTTTAAAAGAAAATAGGAAAGAAGATACGTCGTTGCAGAATCTCTGGGACACAATGAAGGCTGTTATCAGAGGTTTGACAATAGATTACACAAGAAATGAGAAACTTAAAAAAAAGACAAATGCATAAAGCTTTAGACAATGACTATAAAATACTTGAAAGAGACCTACAGAGAGCACCACAAAAAAAAGATGTTAAAATAAAAATGGACATAATTAAACACAAAATGGACCTATTAGAAAAGGAAGAACTGGCACAAAAAATTAGATGTGCCAAACAGAATTATTTTGAAAATGCGAACAAACCAGGCAGGTGGTTAGCATATAAGATGAAAAAAGAGAGAGAAACAAAGAAAATACCTCAACTAAAAGATAAGCAAGGAGAAATTCAATATGGAAATACCGAAAAAAAAATATTATACATGATTACTACGTTAAACTCTATGAACAAGAGAAGGTGGAGGAGGGACGAGTCAAAAAGTATTTACAAGATGCCAATCTCCCCCAGGTACCAGATGAAATAAGAACAATGTTAGAAAGAAAAATAACAATGATGGAACTAACAGAGGCTCTTAAAAAACAAAATAATGGGAAAGCCCCAGGACCAGATGGCCTACCCGTGGAATTCTACAGAACATTTGAAGAAATATTGACCCTCCCACTCCTACAAGTCATGAATGAAGTGATGACTGAGAACCAAATGCCGAAGTCATGGTCAGAAGCGTATATCACATTACTACCCAAGGAAGAGACTGATTTAACACAAATCAAGAATTATAGACCAATTTCTTTATTAAACTCAGACTACAAGCTATTTGCATGTATACTAGCTGAGAGACTTAAAAAATACTTAAATGGCTTCATCCATTCAGATCAAAATGGCTTTTTACCTAAAAGACAAATCAAAGACAATATGAGAATAATTTTGAATACCTTGGAATACTATGAGGCCCACCCAGAAAAACAATTGGCACTGATGTTCCTCGATGCGCAGAAGGCCTTTGATAATGTGAATTGGCAGTTTATGTTTTTGCAACTGGAGCAGATGAACTTTGGCAAGAAATTCACTCAAAGTATACGAACGATATACCAGAAACAAGCAGCAAAGATAATGGTAAATGGAGAACTAACAGAACCGATTGAAATAAAGAGAGGTACAAGACAAGGCTGCCCATTATCACCGCTACTCTTTGTCTTAACACTAGAGGTCTTAAATAGAAAGATCAGAGAAGAAGAAGAAATAAGAGGAATGAAAATTAAGAGAGAAGAGTATAAACTGCAAGCGTTCGCAGACGACTTAGTTTTCATTCTTGAAGATCCATTAGAAACCGCACCCAAATTGTTAGAAAGAATAGAGGAATATGGAGAAGTAGCAGGCTTGAAAATAAACAAAGATAAAACAAAGATCATGACAAAGAATATCCCAGCTACACAAAAGGAACAGTTGTCAGAAATGTTGCAGATTCAAAACGCAAGTAAGATTAAATATTTGGGGATACATTTATCACCTAGATGTAGCACTCTTAAAGAGGATAATTATACCAGATTAAAACGACAAATAGCAATCGATTTGGAGAAATGGGAAAACTTGCATTTATCAATGATGGGAAGAATTTCCACAATTAAAATGAACATTCTACCTAGAATTCTATATCTGTTTCAGACAATCCCAATTAGACTGGGTAAGGATTTTTTTCTAGACTTAAATAAAATAGTTTTGAAATTTATTTGGCAAGGGAAAAAAGCTAGAATAAAGCTTAAATTACTACAAGATGTTAGATCAAGAGGAGGTTTTGGTTTACCCGATTGGGAGCTATACTATCAGGCAGCAAATCTGATGTGGATTAAGGAGTGGATATCATTAAAAAACTCTAGATTATTGAACGTAGAAGGTCACGATTTGCTGTTGGGATGGCATGCTTTCTTATGGTATAAGGGAACTAAACCACATGGTTATTTTAGAAGACATTATATAAGGGAGGCGTTGTTGTTAAATTGGGAAAAGATTAAAAAATTACATTATTTAAAAATTCCAGTCTGGACATCAACAATTGAAGCATTCTCGTATCTGATAATACATAAAAAGGAACAAACAGTTAGATATATAGAATTATTGAATACAGAGGGTGAGCTCAAATCTAGTCAAGAGTTGAAGCAAGAAGGGATGGAAATGAACTGGTATTCATATGTACAGATACAATCTAGATATAATGAAGATAGAAAAACTAAAGGTCTCTATAATAAAATGACTGAGCTAGACAAAATTCTAACAGGCACCGATGAAAAAGTAATTAAAAAACTATATGGATATTTATTGGAGTTTAAATTGCATGAAGAACAAGTTAAAGAAACTATGATTGCTTGGGGGGGGGAATTTTAAGTATGGGATTGATTTAGAGAATTGGCAGAAATTGTGGTCTCAAAATTATAAAATGACAATGTCTACTGCATATAGAGAAAACTTGTATAAGATGTTTTACAGGTGGCATCTACCCCCGACCAGAATCGCAAGAATGTTCAAGAATAAATCAGAAAAGTGTTGGAAATGTCACCAGATACCTGGCTCATACTACCACATGTGGTGGACTTGCACTGAAGCCAAAAGATACTGGACTAAAATCCACATGTGGTTGGAGAAAATGATACACAAACAAATAGACTTTAAACCAGAGGTCTTTTTATTGGGAATTTTACCAGAAACCTACAACAAAGACTTAAAATATTTGATTGTAAATGTGTTAACAGCAGCCAGAATTGTATTTGCAAAAAACTGGAAAAATGAAACAATACCAAAAGAGGAAGAAATCATTCGAAAAATAATGGACTGTGCCGAAATGAGTAAATTGACATTTGAAATTAGAGAGCAAGAGGATGAACAATTTTATAAGATATGGGACTTGTTTTATCAATGGCTAAGGGAAAAAAAACAAAATTTTGGAAATGAAAAATGATACACTTATGCCTTAATTGGAAAAAGTAAATGATGATATAATTATGATGTGAAATAATTCAACAATGATATAAGGAAGTACTAATATAAGGTCTGGTGATATAATGTATAAGGTTAAGAACTTACTATAATGATACTTCGCTGCTGATAAGGCAATTCTAATAGGGGAACAAATGAAAACTGGTATATATAGGCAGCGATGCCTTGTTGAACAATGAAGGAATAAGATCTCTGTTTGAAGGTATGAAATGCAAGGTTAACAATGAATAGAAGTATACTCTCTGGGGGAAAATAATGTTAATGTTAACTGAATATATATTGTAGAAGGAAAATGAGACCTTTAGTTACATTAGAGGAAATATCTGAGATGGTAAACATTATTTGAAGATGTAGATGTTAAAACAACCGTAATCAAACGACATGCTCCATGTGATGATGGGGGTTTTTTTGTTTTTTTTTTTCCCCTTTCCTTCTTGGACCTTTTTTTGTCCTTTTTGGCCTCTCCCCCCTCCCCCACCCTTTTTTTTTCTTTTCCTCTCTCCCTTGTTTTATTTTGTTGTTTTTTGTTTTTTAAACCCTAGCTTATTGTGGTGCTTATTAAATATACAATAGAGAGATACGGGATGTATAAACTTAGTAGGGATGCACCTGTGATTAAACGACATATTGTATGTGAAGATGGGTTTCCCCTCCCCCCTTTTTTTTCTATCCTCTCCCTTTCCCATTGTTGTCTGTGTAACAAAAAAAAATAAAAATAATTACAATTAAAAAAAAAAGCCATGCTGCCGTGCCCCGCCATAGAGCAGGACGCGTCCCGCTCTATGGCGGAAAGCTGTGCTGGGACTTTGGTGCGGTTTTCCAAAAGCCCCACCGAAGCCCAACGCTGGCAGACATAGGGCGGCAGACATAGGGAGGCTTTTGCATGCCATAGTTGTTAAGTGAATCATTGCAGTTGTTACATCAGTAACAAGGTTGTTAAGTGAATCTGGCTCCCCTATTGACTTTGCTTGTCAGAAGGTCACAAAAGGGAATCATATGACCCTGGAACACTACAAACATCATAAATATGGGTCAGTTGCAAAGCATCTGAATTTTGATCACATGACCATGGGGATGTGGCAATTGTCATAAGTGTGAAAAACAGTCATAAGTCATTTTTTCAGTGCCATTGTAACTTTGAATGGTCACTAAATGGACTGTTATAAGTCAAGAACTACCTGTAGTTAGTTGCTAATGAAAGCTAATGTTAATTCCCAGATTACATTGAAGAGTAACATTTTCTATGTAGCTATGTAACTTGAAAATAAAACTTGGTAAGAAGACCAAGAAACATTTAACAGAAAATCACATATGGCTAAAGTTAGAATTGTGTAGGTGCATATGTACGTTTCCCCGCTACTATTTTTATACATAGGTTTTATAATGTCCTTGCTAACATTGATAAAACTGATGCTCATGTGTATTTTTATGCCATCTCAATATAGCCATTCTATAATGTTAATAATGTTATATTAAGTTATACTGAGAAATTTATACTCTACTGTTCAAAGCAGCCACAGAATCGTCTGAAGCAAGCAACTGCTTTGAGAACAATGCGACACTACCTGAGGGACTCTTATAATCATTTTTTGTTTTGTTTTTAAATACTCTAGTAATTTGATACCTTTGTCATGATTTAGATAGCTTGATGACTGAACAAGAAACCAGTTTGAGATTATTATGATTATTTACTGTTTCTAAGAGCAATATAATAGTAGCAAAGCCATTAGGTAATTCCTACAACCAAGCCAATGAAAAATAGTCTTTAAAAATAATGGTCTTTTTAATCCTCAGAGAAGGAGCTCAGATTATGAAGGATTCAGTTTCTCTTATCCCTGTATTTTTCAAGATTTTCGCATAGCATGTACTGTACAACTGTTTCTTGCCATTTGAAATAATTGATTTAATTAATCCTCCAGGCATTCAGTTTAAGAACCAATACAAAGGAACAGATAATTTGTTCCACAAGAATTTTTTTTTATATCTCTAATGTAGTGGGGAAAATGTAAATACCTGTAATGATTGAAAAATCCTAAGATTTAAAGTTTATGTTTTAAGAGTTATAGGATTAGATTCAGGGGTGGGATTCTACCAGTTCGGATCAGTTCGGGCAAACCAGTAGATCTGACCATCAGCTGGGACTGAACAGGTTCACTCTGACACCCACCCGCCCCTGCGCTTAACTCACCTATATCTTCTCAGCTGAGTCACGCAGCTGTTTTTCTTAAGGTGACCAGATGTACCGATTTCAGCGTGACAAGCACGCTTTATAACAATTTTTCCCGTGTCCCTCCGCCTTTTAAAAAAGTCCCGATTTTCTGGCTTCATGTTGAAAGCCCAGTGGATTTGCTTAAGAAATCCTAACCGGGGCAAGACAAAAGACACCCTGTCTAACTAACCTCTCTCTCTGTCTCAGTACTTTCATTGAAGATATTAAAACTTTAAAGCAACAAAACGGACCCCCCCACCCACCCATTTTACTTACTTTTATAAGAAAAAAATGATCTAGTACCATAGAGCTGCAGGAAATGGCTAGAGAGGTTACTTCCTGGATTTTCCAGAGGGGAGGGGCATGGAGGTTGGAGGACTGCTCCGAAAAATGGTGGCATTTTTCCCCATTTCAATTTGCTCAGTTCTTTGTGTTAACATCTACATTGAAACCTGCTAGGCCAAAAATGGGAGGTGAGGGGTGCTGAGAAAGAAAAAAAGAAAAAAGAAAGAAAGAAAGAAAGAAAGAAAGAAAGAAAGAAAGAAGAAGGGACAGAGGGGAAAAAGGAGAGGAAGGAAGGACTATAAACTTGGCACTAGAAGCAGCTTCAGAGGATAATCTAGGTCTGGAAGAGACCTGGAGGTCATCTAGTCCAACCCTGCTCCAGAAGGACATTGGGGTTTTTTTGCCAAAAGTTTTTTTTAACATACATATAATATAATCCAAAGTATACCATTACATCTTAACAAACATTTTTTTGAATATTCAATAATATATCAATTCCTCTTGCCATTAACACACACATTTAGAACAGTTTCATCAAATTCAGTGGGTTTTACTTCCAATGATTTTTTTTTTTAATTTATAAATATTTGGAGTACCATCCATATATTGACTTTCTGAGATTTAACAGTGCAACAGTAGAGATTGTTTCAACCTGGATGGATTGAAACTACTTGTTGAGGCAAAAAGGAGAGGTTCTTCTCCTTCTGAAAGTTAAATTCATATTTTGCAGATGGCACATTGTGAGTAAGAGTCTATTAGGACTGAAGGAAGCAGAGACAAGCAGGGATAGAATATCAAATTCCTCCCCAGTAGTGCCTGGTTTTCTTTTTTAGGTGTAAGCAACAAACTGTAAAAAACATATGGATAGATAGCTGTTACCAGAAGTTATTTTGTAAATAATAATTAGACCATGAGCTCAATTACCCTAGTAATGGAGTCCAATCCAACATGCTGGCCTCACTACCTACAATGGGCATGTTCAATGAAGGGCTCTTTCTACATGTGAAAGTAGAAATGCTGGGCCAATTGGTATTCTTTGTTGCTTGAAGAAACTTCTACCTAAAGCCATATGAATTCAGAACAACCTCAAGTATTCACCAGGGTGCTTGATATCTGCACTCATTGGGAGCAAGCAGTGATATGCAAAACATGAATATTTGCCCTCTCATAACTGCTTCTTCAGCTAATAAGTAGGATGAGATCAATGAGGCTTACTGTCTTTTAAAGGTGATGGGTCAATTCCTAAAATGCTCAAGGTATCCGATATTAGGATATTATTTTTAAGCAATGAGACTATTGATGCCAAAGGTAAAAATAAACAGGGATATACTTATCCTGCTAATTTTCAATCTCCAAGTAGAAAATTAATGCAAGTTAGCACTGGACAATATAACCAATTCATTATTTCTTCCTTTATTATTTATTTGTTAAATAATTTATCTTGCTGTAAGGCTATTCATAGCATCGTATAACAATAAAAAGGGGAAAATGAAAAGTATGTGGACAGAAGATTATAAGGCAATAAAATAAGCAATGATTATAAAAACGCAAGAAAAACAATTATATGATTACCAAAAAAACAAAAAGGACACGTAGAGAACAAATAATGGGAGAGGGGGAGTCTGCCATCAATCCAGCAGCCACCACCAGAATGAATTTCTCCAAGTAATCCCCATAGATTATTAATTCTTGATTTTTAATCATTTACATTGGGAAATGGAAGATTGAAGAGCTAGGATTTGTTTTGTTTTGTTTGATGCTCCAGCTGGCTTCCTGGTGTCGGAAGAACTCTCAGGAGACAAGGATAATCCAAGAAATCAATCCAGGCAATTTCTGTTCGCCAGGCAGCCAGAGCTAGTGAGAGGAATGAAAACAGGATTTTTTGCGATCACTGTTGAATCACCAGGTGGAGGGGCGGGGTTTCCATTCAAGTTCAACCACTGTGGTATAATGCAATCAAGGAAATGTCTCAAATAAGGAATCGGTCATTGCAGCATTGCAGTTTGTTGATATATAGCAATAGCACTTAAATTTCTACACCACTTCACAGTGCTTTACAATCCTCTCTAAGTGGTTTAAAAAGTCAGCCTATTGTCTCCCCCACCCCAAACAATCTGGGTCCTCATTTTACCCACTTCAGAAGGATGAAAGGTTGAGTCAACCTTGAGCCTGGTGAGATTGGATTTGCCAAACTGCTGGCAGCCAGTGATCAGCAGAAGTAGCCTGCAGTACTGCAGTCTAACCACTGCACCACCCTTTATCTATCTATCTATCTATCTATCTATCTATCTATCTATCTATCTATCTATCTATCTATCTATCTATCTATCTATCAAAATGATGACCCTAGTTTCTTATAGGTAAGGCATATGGAGATCTGTCCCCATCCCCCCCCCTGCAGTAATAACCTTGTGAAATAGATTGACTAACTAAAAGCTATCATGCTTCCATAGGGAACTAAAGTTTGGTTTCTTTGGTCCCAGTCTAATCTACACAGTGGTACTTCTAAAATATTGCAATAGAAAAGTACTTAGTTATATTTTTGTCATATTTTATCTGAAATGTTAAACAGAGAAGGTAGGCAGTTTAGCTGCTCTTGATCGGTGTATTTCTGTTTGAATAAATCTTGCAATTAAAATGCAGCCATGTGGAAGGCAGTATCTTAATGCCTACTATTTGCCCCAGTAGACTAGGTCACCTTCTCTGCTTATATGTGAACAGTAGCCAGTTCCTTAGATGAGAATAAGAAAATTAAAACCCTCAACTAACACCAAATTTGAATATATCTCACTCATTTTCCCAAAAATAAATAAAAGCAAGTTCCAGAAATAATACCTTAGATTTAGTTTTACCCCAGTGATCGCTTTGATTTGTTGCTTCCAATTTAGCATTACTTTTGTATAGTAATTTCACAGAATTTAGATAAGAGGTGAGAGCCTTCTCATCTTTCCAGTCAGCATAGACCGGATAACTTGACAAATATTTTCTCCTGATGCTATAATAATAAATTCAAAATGTCACAGAACATTCTTGTCAAAATGACATTCCACTCCAGAAGATATAGTTTTCTAAACCAAGAGAAAAAAAGAAAAGGAAGCAGGTGGAATACTTCTATGTTTAATTTGTTTTCCCTTCCCCCCACTTTTACACTTGTACTTTTGCATGTACACTCACAAATATACAGACACAATTTTTATGGTGATGACCTGATATCATCAATAATACACACATGCAAAAGGGTCCATGCTGTGTTATGTTGTGTTGTATTATGTATGTTCATCCTTAAGATTCATCCTAAGATCTGAATCTTCTTAGATGTGCTCAAAATATATTGTAACAAACTTTAGCAGTTTAGCATCAAACAAAATTTGATGAACTGGATTCACACAGTCATTTTTTTTTCAAGGAAGCATCATGATAATTTTGTTTTCCCAAAAATCATCAATGTGGTATGTGCATCAAATCCTCTTAAAATGTGTTCCAGAGAGCAGTTGGCATTGTATTTCAGTTTGGCACTGTATGTAACAGTTATAGAGTATTGATCCTCTTTACTTTGGGAATACAATACAATAGTGAAAATTGAAAAATTCTGCGATACAGCCTATTTTATTTTCATTTTTCTTTTTTTTTTCAACCATCATTGAGACTTCGGCAGATAAGAACCCCTCCTTTACTTCTTAAAAAATCCCTTGGATAGTAATAATCCCCAGTTCATTATCTTATACTTCAAGTGTGTGCCAACATGGCTTCCTTCCACATACAGTTCAAACCTTACCCCATTACCTACCTAATAAAGTGGGAAAGGAAATAATTGCCACAGTCACTGTGATATCTAGCGAACATATCTCCCCTCTCAACATGTATGGTTGTGCGACTGTTGTTTACTTTTACTATTTGTATTTTGTCTTTTTATGTTCCCCTTTTTCCCCCTTGAGTTGTTCGCCGCCCTGAGTCCTCCCGGAGAAGGGCGGCATACAAATAATAAAATACAAATACAAATACAAACATAGCTCTCTCAATATGCTGGGGCTAGCTGTCCTGAGGCTTCTTGCATCAAGTCAGATTGAAAGTTGCACATCGTCCTGAGGCTGAGCCATTTAATTTATGATGCCTTGTGGAACTGGCTGTCTTTTCCAAAGGACACTTTTGCTTTTCTCCATCCCTCAGTGTCTCTGACAGCTTACATCTTTTCTGTTTGCTAGAGCTTAATGCTTAAAATATTAATCTTTGTCCCCCCATTTACCTTCTTTCCACTCTAGTTCCCAGATGATGTAAATAACAGCAGCTCACCAAAACAAAAACAAAAAACCATACACACAGGAGAGAGAAATTCTTGGTTTTGGGGCAGAGGGAACCATAAGAGCAATATGGTCTCTTTTAATGGTTGATGTTAAATTCTAAAGTGAAAAGTAAAGTTGCAAAGAAAAATTAATAATAACCTGGTAGACTTTAGTTGGGTCAACACATTCTGTTTAAAAGAGATAGCTGAAGATCTCAAGTATTTTTGTCATGATATCATTTCATGCCAATAAACAATTTCATTATTCTTTTTTTAAAAAATAAAGCAGATAATAGGAAGGGATAGTCTTATTTCAGGTAAAAGAATACATTTGTCGAGAGGAAATTAGTAGAATTCCAAGAGAGGCTATTAGAGCATAACACACAATGTTTTCTGATCATGGTTTATAGTTGCCCTTTCACCTGGCCTTGTGTATATAATCCAAGTAGGAATGTCTAGGAAATATAACTGGGTAGTATGAAAGCAGATCCCCTATTGAATTTAAATTCAATGAATATGATCAATACCCCTGCATGTAATGTTTGCTCCTTCTGTAACATTAAAAACTACATTTTAACAGCGATTTTACAAGGACCTCTAATTGTATCTAGACATTAGAGATTTTCTCGCCACCTTTGGTCATCATACATTACTAGTAATACCAGTACTAGTACTGGTATTTAAAAATATTGGTACTAGTACTGATATTTAATATATTTTGGGGCTATGGTTGCAAAAATATAGTATCCTGATTGAGAAAAAGCAATTATTTGGCATTGATCTATCTACATGTTAATCTTGGATTCTATAAACACATAAATCAGCATGTCTATACTTATGTCTGTGTCTTTCTCAAGAAACACATTGAGAAATTGGAGTTTCAAAACCATGTCCTAGAAGCAAGCACTGAATAAGCTGAGGTTTGTTAGCTTGGAAAATAAAAGCTTAAGAATAGATAATGATAGTGATTTTCAAATCATTCTCTATTGCTTTAGAGAGCAAGTTTAACCCGGAGGAATATAAATGGCAGGGAAGCAGATTGTAGCTAAGCATAAAAAGAAATTTCCTTGCATTATGAGATGTTTGATAGTTGGAACAAACTGCCTTGGAAGAGGCTGAATCCTAAAGGCATGTAAGTAGAGGCTGGACAGAGAATCTATCTATCAGAGAAGCTATAATTGTATCCCGAGTTACAGAACCATAGGCTACTATTTTGGCATGAACTGAATCCCCACATGGAGTTTATTTGTTTAAAAAAAATGCCCCCAAATGCTGTGTTACATACAGGATTCTTCTTCTTTGCAGGTTTTCCATGGCAATGGCAATGCTGACAGTGTGGTCCAGCACAAATTCCTTCACTCTGTTAAAGCTCGCTTTGTACGCTTTGTGCCTGTGACATGGAGCCCGAGTGGAAATATTGGTCTGCGGGTTGAAGCCTTTGGATGCTCGTACAGTAAGTATTGAAATGTATCCTAGCATATACCAGAAGCATCATCTTCTTTCTTCTGAAGGTTCAGAAACAATTTTGTACATTCAAGTTATCAGGAAAATACTAATGTGCAAGTTTACAGAGCACATCCCAAGCTGATTAGTTGGTCCCACCAGTGGTGGGTTTCTACCATTTCGGACCGGGTCAGTAGTGGTTTGGCGGCCTGTGTCACTGGAACCAACAATGACCTAGGCCTGCCATGCCCCCAAACTGGGTCTCCATAGGCACCACCATCTTGCTTTTTGCTTCTGTGTATGTGCAGAACAATTTTTATTGTACTGCACATGCACACGGGGCACAGCCATGAGGAAACCAGCAGTAGTAACTGCCGGAATCTACCCCTGGGTCCCACCTCTGATTTTTAGCTTCTGTAGCAAATTTTGCTTCTGTAGCACAATCCCTCCCCTCACTGTCATATCTGTATATACTTTTCCTCCAGCATTTGTCTGGCTAATTTTCACTTTTTCCTATATGCGTTTGAAGAAAGTACTATTACCTAGAATGTCACCAATAGCTTTTTTTAGAAGTAAATATTTTTAAAGATTATTTTCTTTCACTACGGATAAAAAAAGCTATATCAAACAGGTAGTCCTTGACTCACGACACAATTGAGCCCAAAACTTCTGTTGTTAAGTGAAATATTTGTTATGTAAATTTTGTCCGATTTTACAACCGTTCTTGCCACAGTTGTGAAGCACTGCAGTTGTTAAATTAGTAACATGGTGATTACAGGAATCTGGCTTCCCCACTGTCCTTGCATGTTGGAAGTTTGCAAAAGGGGATCACATGACCCCAGGACACTGCAATGGTCATAAATATGAGTCAGTTGCCAAGTATCTGAATTTTGATCGCACGAGCATGAGAACACTGCAATGGCTGTTGAATAACAGTCAAAAGTTACTTTAAGAGTGCCGCTGTAACTTCTTACAGTCAAAGTTGTAAGTCAAGGACTACCTGTACTTACAAAATCTGCCACAATTTGGTTTAAGTAGAAGCATAGATACCAATTTGCATTATGCCCAAAAATTATCTTCAGTCATATTGAAGAGAGACATCAATGGAAAATAGATTGGATTTGGAGCTCCTGTGATTTTCTGAACCACTCTGAGTCCAAAGTTCATCCCTTTTATGGAGCTTTAGTAACTAACCAATATAAAGATTAGGTGGAACAGTTCATAAATTCTAGAATAACCATCATCAAATGTGCCAGTTTTCCATTGTTCCCCATGTAAGGAGAATTACATGGAGTTGCACTAAAAGGTGCAATATGTTCTGAATGATTAAATAGTTACAGCTCTCTATTATGGCAGTGCGGTTCTCTACCTAGGTGAAATATTTCTATTCAACATTTCTGGACCTGAAATTCTTGTCTGTCACACTTAACATTTTTGGAGTGCCTGCTGCCATTTGTGGGCATTTCAACCTCTAGTGCATTAGCCCAAAACAAAAAGTGATGAGCTGGTCATGGGAATAAAATGAAAACCTGATTGTGAATTAATTAGAAGTGTTGTTGGATGACTGCCAAGAAGTAACCATTTGTTTAGGATCAAAGCCAGAAAAAGAGGCCTAGGAGTTAAGTGTCTCATTAGCACACACAAGGTAAAATCACAACCACAGGTTTCATTGGGTACACCTCTCTAACTCATACCAGGTTTTTTTTAAGTGCTATATAATTAGCTGGGAAATAAATTTCCAGGTACAATGTTTCTACAAAAAAAAAATGGAAACAGTGCAATTTTAGGGAGTTTTCAAAATGCTTATTATAGGGGACATAATGAAGTATTATGTGCAAAAACCTATTTCTCTTCAACTTTAGGATTTATTTATTTATTTAAGGATAGAAGAGAATAGAAGAGAATAGAATAACAGAGTTGTAAGGGACCTTGGAGGTCCTCCAGTCCAACCCCCTGCCCAGGCAGGAAACCCTACACCACTTCAGACAAATGGTTATCCAACATCTTCTTAAATGCTTCCAGTGTTGGAGCATTTACAACTTCTGGAGGTTAGTTGTTTCCCTGATTAATTGTTCTGTCAGGAAATTTATCCTTAGTTTAAGTTGCTTCACTCCTTGATTACTTTCCACTCATTGCTTTGGAAAATAGCTTGACAATAGCTTTGTGGCAGTCCCTGAGATATTGGAACACTCATGTCTCCCCTAGACCTTCTTTTCATTAAACTATACGTACTCAGTTCCTGCGTTCTTCATATGTTTTAGCCTTCAGTCCCCTCAGCATCTTTGTTGCTCTTCTCTGTACTCTTTCTAGAGTTTCAACATCTTTTTTTACATCTTGGTGGCCAAAACTAAATAAATAATTTATTTATTTGTAAAATTTATTAGCTGCCCATTTTACCATAACTCTGGGTGGCTTACAATATAAATCACTTATTTACTTAGACCTACATATGAATTATTCCTTATACATAAGTCTCTGATCATTGTTCTCATACTGCCTGAAATACCTATAGCGTAGGCAGAATTCACTGGATTCAGATACTTTCAAAGTATTTTAATGCAAGTCACTGATTTCAGCAACAGACATTCAGGCCAGATTCATATAATACAGTATCATAGTGTTCAATTTTGGCTTGATGAGTTGTGTAACTCTAGATACTGTAACATGTGAACAAAGGATAGTTTAATGGCTTAGGTCCCCAATCTTTCCAGCTCTGTGAACTGGCAGCAGTGGGCAAGTATGTGACACTGCAGTTGTGTGAAATCATCCCCCCCACTTCTTGCTGCCGCTGCGTGTTTGCAGAATGGGAAAAATTGGGGACAGATGTATTAGAGGTGGTCAATTTGGAAGCCTCTCTGATTATGCTGAAGAAGCTGCCCATCCAGCAAGCACTTGTCAGTATCTGAAGGTTAATGAAAACCACTTCTAATAGCGCTGGCCCAAAAAGTTCAAGTCCACCAAAACTGTTTCAGTGAATAGTCTCTTTGCTTCGGTAATGTAAGTCTTATTGATTCCATGACCTATGTTGTTTTATCCAAGCAGATCCACATTTAATGCTACCAAATTCCCTTATGCTGTGCTCTCCACCTGCCTATCTTTTTGGTTATCATATTGATGTATTCTCAGTGTCTTCTTTTTCACACTTTATTTTATTGTTCTATTATTTTACTTATGTTCTATTTACCTTCCTTTCATTTTCTTCCTTTTTATTACTGTAAGTCACCTAGAGTATCCCCACGGTGAGCTAAGTGGCAAATAAATTTAACAAATAAAATAAAATAAATAAATAAGTAATGGAGTAAAAAGCTACATGCCTCTCAGTTTGTTTATTATGACAAAATATTCAGACATAGGGTTAGAGGTTATTCTCCATGTGAGCATAGATGCACAATCCCCACCCAGTACCATCAATTTTTATAGAACAATCTCCCAATTTTAAAACTAAAAGTGGGGGGAAGCTTGGTCAGTAAAATTATACATAATAAAAATGCATAAAGCACTTATTACCTGGCTCTGTATAGCAATCTGGGTATGATGACAAGACGAACAACCAGAGTTATATCGGATGACATCTGCAGATGAATGGAAAGTTGATTGTTCAGGATGCCAGGAAGGAAAACATTTTATTTTATATTTCAAAAAGATCTTGTTAGCATATCACCAGCAAATTCTGCTGACCAAGGTGTGTGTGTGTGTGTGTGTGTGTGTGTGTGTGTGTGTGTGTGTGTGTGTATGTATGTATGTATGTATGTATGTATGTATGTATGTATGTATTCTGTTTAAATAGAATGAGATTTATAGCCACACTTCAAATGCTGATTGTACTCTCCTAATAAGTAATGGTCTAAAAAGGCTCGGTTCAGTCCAGCATAAATTCTGCAAACTGGCT